>NC_133863.1:17661884-17724181 GCF_044706935.1 Curcuma longa
TTCTCTCCTCACAAACACTATTTCATATCATTCTTGAGGAGATCTAAGAGTTGTAAAGGTTTCTCCGCCTTCGAGGTTTTCGAGAAGGAGAAGATTCATAGTGCATCGGGTGTGTGCGTGCGTGTGAATCCTTGGATTAGTCACCTCTGCGGAGGTGGAGACCAAGTAAACAAACCGGGTTAGCGTTGTTCTCTTTCTTTCTCTTTTATATTTTTGCTTCCACTAATCTCTGTGCAGAGAAAGAACAAGAAAAGTCGAGAAACGCTATTCACCCCCCCTTTTCTTTTTGGGTTTTCCACAAAATACCTCATACCAATGGAGATATCTTTCATCTTTTAATTAAACTCATGATCTTATTCATGTATTTCCAACATGAGATTTTGATTGTAATCCCAACAAATAATTGATGAATAAAATCCTTTATTTTTATTATATTGATCTAAATGGCATAGAAATAACCATTGGGATTGCAATATAAAAGTATCTTTTTTTGTTATTGTCTGTATAATACATATTCAATCTTCTAGACTCTCCTATACTCATGTTATATTGTGAAAGATAGCCAAGTGCCTTCAGAGGTTAAATCAAGGTTCAAGAAAACCAACACCACGATGTTGGTTCTAATCATACACTGTGGTATTGGTTTTCGAAGACCAACATCACAGTGATGCTGGTCGTTGAAAATCAACACCATAATGTTCTGAAAGTTTAAATCATTTTAAGCACTATTGAGAGAGCCTTAAAATAGTAATAGTGGACTTATTTGGACTCAAGTTCACCTAATAAATTTATAAGAGTTGGAATGGATCCGATCGGAGCTCTTTAGGTCGATCAATATGTTTTAATCAAAACTCATTGATGGGATCTAGACAGCTTAGATTTCTGAAAAGTTGACATGTAATGAAAGAGGATAGTGTGGTAACGTTATGTATGGTGTCCGATCATGGTTTTGACACCTCTATGATAAGTTATGTGTATGTGTCAATTGTCTTAAAATTTGAAACTTTAAAAATTTTCTGATCACTATTATTAATGACTTCAAATTGATATCTTTAGGCATATATAGACTCCGGGAAATTTAAAAAACTATAGCATTTGGAATGAATTCTATCAGAGCTCTTTAGGTTCATCAATAGATTTTGACCAAACTCATTAATGGACCTAGGGATTTTGGATTTATGAAAATTTGTCATGAAATATAAGAGGATAATGCAGTGACGATATTTGTAATATCCACGATTGATTCTAACATCCCTATGATAAGTTATAGAAAAAATTAATAAAAAAGATAATTTATTTTGAACCTTCGAAAAAGCCTTAAATGATGTTTTTTTGGGCTCAAAACATGGCTCGTTATAGGGTTCCTCGCTAGTAACAAATGTAGATATTTAAACGAACTTCGATTTCACATATAGACCATTCCATTCTGAAACTCGAGTAAAAAGTTATGACCTTTGAAAATAGGCATTTGACACATACACAACTTGTCGTAGGGATATCAGAACCAAGTATGAACACCATATATACCTCCTACACACTCACATCTTCTACCTTATGGCAAAATTTTAGAAATCCTAATACCTAGGTTCATCAATAAATTTCAACCAAAATTCATTGATGGACCTAGAGAGCTCTTATCGAATTCATTCCAACTCCTATAGGTTTTTGTAATGCCTAAGAGTCCAAGGGTATCCTCCATTATCATTGTACAAGATTCCCAATATTGCTCAAAAGGTTTAAAAATTTTCAAACTTTGTGCTGATTAGCACGGGCTTATAACTTCACATAGGAGATTCAGGAATAAGATTTCTTACCATATCTAACTTTTGCACATTCCACACTTACATCCCATTGCAAATTTTTAGAAATTTAAGTTATTTAGATTCATCAATAGGTTTTAGTCAAAACTCATTCATTGACCTATAGAGCTCCGATCATACCACCAACTCCTGTAGATTTACTAGGTGAGTCTGAGTCCAAATAAGCTCTCTTTTACTATTTTAAAACCCTCCCAATATGCTCAAAATGATTTGAAACTTTCAAAATATTATAATATTAATTTTTGAATATCAACACCACTATGTGTGATCAGAACCAACACTGTGGTATTGGTTTCTTAAGACCAACACCCCTATGGTGTTGGTCTTCAAAAATTAGCACCACAATTTGTGCTAGTTAGCATGATTATAATTTCACCTACGTATATTAGGATCAGGATTGGACACTACATATACCTTCTGCCTAGGTCCATCAATGAGTTTTGATATAAGCTCATTAATGGACTTGGAGAGTGCTGATTGGACCCATTCTAACTCGTGTAAGTTTCTGCAGTATTCAGAAGTCCAAGGATGCCCTCCGTTATATTGTAAATGATTCTCAATATTGCTAAAAAGGTTTAGAAACTTTTAGACTTTATATCAATTGACACAGGCCTATAATTTCGTATAGGAGACTTAGGATTTAGATTTTTCACCATATCTACATTCTACATACTCTACACTTTTATCTCATTGCAAATTTTTAAAAATTCAAGTTGTCTAAGTTTATTAATGAATATCAGTCAAAACTCATTGATGGACCTAAAAAGCTTTGATCGGATACATTTCAACTCTTGTAAGTTTATTAGGTGAACCTGATTCTAAATAAGTCATTATTCTAAAAAGCTTTGATCGGACTCTTTTCCACTAATTGATCCTTCCACTTGGGATATAAATTCTCCCAGTTTCTAGGATCAAAAATGTCAAGTGGAATCGATGAACTTGGTTCTTCATTCATTCCATTAATAACATCATCATCGCTTTCCGAATAATTATTTTCAAAGTCTAAGGGATGATCACTTTCATTACCTTCAATCTCATTCACATCTTCCTCTACATCATTTTCAACAACTAAGCCTACATGTAATTCCTTACAATTGTTTTCTAATTCCTCTTCATTATCCAAATATTCAAGTGATGAATTTCTTGATTCTTTGATAACAAATCTGTTAATCACCCTTTTTGAGACTTAATAAATTCTTCAATTTTTTTTTCATTTATCATGCCCTAATAGATACTTCCTAGTATGAGGCCTAAAAAAAAAAAAAACCTCTCAAACAACCACTTATTTAATAGACATTAAAATTTAAAATGCTCATTTTAACTTTAACGATGCTAAACTAGAATTTAAACAACTAACTTTTTAGAATCCTCTAAAATTTCTAAACTTCTTTCAAAAATCATACATTAAATTTTTAAATATCATATTTGGCAATTCTAATGTGATACTCCAAATCAAAGTGTTCAATGCTAAAACACATTAAAATCCTTTGAATAAATAATCTAAAATTTTAAAAATTTCAAATATCATCGAAAATCGATTTTCATAATCCAAATTTCAATAAGCCTACTTTCGAATTGAACCAGCTAAAACAAGGTTTAACTCGAAACAAAAATTTCGACCTTGATGCTTGATTCGAGTTGGACTAGACAATTTTCAGAGCAAAAGCTTCAATTTCAATATCTACACATAACACGATAGCACAATACAACTAAACTACTTGGCAATCAACTACAACTCATAGGTTTCAAACCAAAATCAAAGAATAAGCTCAGGGTTTTCTCACCTCGCAAAATAGGCTTGGAATTTCACTGCCTAAAGGCGGAAATCAACCCAAAACCTCATAAAAGACACGGACCTATGTTGCACATCAGTCACCAATAACGAATGAGGCACCATGCACGGCGGAGACACACAATGAGGGTGACGGGTCAAGCTTGGAGTCAAGGATTTTTGTGCAATTTTGGTATTAAAACCAAAACATAGCCCAAGCCGAGCTCTATCCAAAATCGTGATCAATTTTAAATTTTTGATAATCGACGACTTGAAGCGACGGTGACGATTTGAGAGATTTTAGGGAATTTTTTTTGACTTATAAGGAAAATAAATAATTGTGAGGAAAGAGAAACTCCAACTTATTTTATTAGCCTTTACTAAAAAAAACTAGGGCCCATCGGAGATGGGGCCCTATGCAACGACCCCACCTTGACCACCTTAGGGTCTGCTCTGAGTGAGAGTACTTTAGACATTTTATCCATTAAGTACTTCATTTGAAAATGAGATTATGATTGGACTCTTTCAAAAATCTCCCCCTTAGAAAATGGATTGATGTGCCAACATATTCAACATAAAGGAGGAAGTAATAAAGCAAGAGGAAGAAAAACATTGATTAGATTTATCCAAGTTTGCCATGATTGCATTGATTTTTTATCTTGACCATGCTTCATTGTGGTCGACGCTTTCCAACATAATCAATGCTTTGTTGAATCAAATTTATTCAATAATCAATTAAACTTTGAAATTTTTTTAAAGAAAAAATATTTAAAAATCCACCTAAAGTCCTTACTTTTGTGATAGAATACTCTCGTGATCAATAGAACTATCAAATGAGTCAATCCATGATGAAACATGTTAAACCACTAAAAATCTATCATATAACAGAAGCGGAACGGACCGACCTATCAACTTGGTGAGTTAGAAAATCTCCAATCTCCAACCCAAGGTGTGTTGCGAGTTAGGTGGGACAACCCATGAATCTATCAAAAAATAAAAAAATATTTAAAATATTAAAAAATTTTAAGTTTAGATTATAATTTAAATTGGTAAAATTGAAAATTTTAAACTTGAATTGTTATTTAGACGAATCAAACCTCACTAATCCATTGAGTTTTCTATTTTAATTTTAAAATTTAAAATAAATAAATAAATTTTCTCAATCCGCGGACCAACTCACGCGAGTCACGGGCCTAGGCGGGTCAATCCATCTGAACCATCTTAAAATGAATTGATAAAATTTTAACCTAATCCGCCTAAATTGCTTAGCAGGATAGGTCAATTCGACAGATCCAATCCAAATTGACGACTATAATGATCGACCATATGGCTGACTAGCTAGCTAGCAAACCAAATCGGTCCGACATCATGCTCCAGTTTGGGCTTGGACCGGGACCGGGTTCGGTCCAACATCATTGGAGGTTTGAAAACTTAGGGCGAAAGATGGAGTGGAGGCAAAAAAGGAGCCTCGAGTGAGTCTTTTGTGTGATCGAAGTTAATCTGACAATTATTACGAACAACAAAAATAAAAGAGAACAATTGAGATTAATGATGGCGCGAGAGGAATATAATGATCAAACCGTACCTTTGTCTCTCGGATTTTAATTTAATTAAAGAAATTTGTTTTTTAAAAGGGCATGTGAATAAATAAATAAAGGTTAAGAATTAGGGAACAAGCGGTGGTACCTTCTCCTTCACCAGCCATCCTTTCTGCTCCATTGGTTCACAAGAATAATTGATATTGAACCGGCGGTCGGTTCGATTTAAAAAACAGAACAGAGCTAAATGATTAAATTTCATTAGTTCATACACATCATTAATTATATAAACTTGATGGATTTGCACACTGATGAATCCTTTAGGGATGGGATGGGATGGGATGCTAATTACAACATCCACACACATATAGATTCTTGCCTAACTCCAACTCTATCCCTTACAAATCAAACCAAACCAAACCAAACCAAATAAAATCATGTTTGTGGATGCCACTTTTGTGATGGAGCCAAGCTTTTCCTGTTCACCTTTGGTTGAAGAAAGAAAATGAATGTCTTGTTATTATGGGCATGCATGTTCTCCCATTTTCTATATTTTAATTTCTTTCTCCTTTACTATGGAAGCTGCACAATGATCATGACAGTCGAGATTGATTGAATGCTAAGTAAAAAAAATTTCGACAGATCAACATTTATCGAATATTAAATAATGATGAAGTTGTGATAGATCAAGATTAATTGAATACTAAATAAAGGAAGTCTTGACAGATTAAGATTGATCGGATTGAAGTTCAAATAAGTTCAAGTCAATCGAATACTAGCCAAAATAAGAATTCAATTTTGGTAATGCTTAAATAGAGGTATCAGTCAATTGTTATGGATTACTAGTCAATTGATAAGTCTCTAAACTATGAATTCAGGATTTAAGGGGATTTAAGGAGGTTTACAGTGTAATCAATCAATTGATGTGTTTAATCAGTAAATTGATTCATCAGTTGTTGAGTGGGAAACTCAACGAATGACTATTGAAGCAAATAGAGAGTTTCTAAGTTGATCCAGGAACTCAACTACTGATACAATAGTCGATTGGTAGTGGTATAACAGTTGATTGTTATTCTTAATGTTGAGTTGTATGAAGCAGTGGGTAGAGCAACGTTCCATTTTGACTAGAGCAATCGATTGATAAGAGTTAGTGTTAGGATCGAACGTGCTAAAAGGGGTGAATAACACTTGTTCGTCTTTTTGTGTCGTTCTTGTCTACCTATTAGTATGCAGTAAAATATATAAAAATTAAGTACAAGAATATAAATATACAACAGATTTATATAGTTCGACAACCCTCCATGGTCCCTACTTCACGACTATGCCTTGAATGCAAGCATTAAGCCTTTCTCCTTTCAGAATACCTTTCGGATATCGAGAAACCTCTTGTAGTTTAAAAATTATAAGCATAAATAATTAATCAAATATGAAAGATAAATAAAGACAAACACAGTTACAAAAATGTAAATCGACCTCGAAGCCATGAATGTGGGGAGATTTTATGCGAAAAATAGCAAATAAACGTAACGAAAAAACTGATCTCTCCAAAGATCCATGTGAATACATTATACATGTTTGATCGAATTGTCACCTTTGTTACATGAACGAAACAATCTTGGTAGCAACTTTGATTCAGCAGATTTCAGCACAATTAGAATGGTTGTGCCTCTTCGGTAGTCACATGAACACATTCTTCGTTCATCGCACGAACTCAGCCTTCGGAGAAGAACCACCTTCGTTGTGCTAGCAACTTGGATGGTTCAGCCAAAAGGAGAGGAAGAGAAGACTAGAAGTGATCATTATCAAATGCATTGCAAAAAATGACTTTTACACTTATCCAATGAATACAAATGGTTTTTGTCTTTTGCTCTCCCTTTCTTTAACATTAATCCTCTTTAGTAGTTGAGTCCAATCCAATAAATCTAATTCAGATTAGTCTCAATTTAATAATCCAATAGTTGAGTTCATTTGAGTTTAACTTAATGAGTCTAATTCGGATTACACTTAACTCTATAATCTTAGGGGACCCATCATATTTTAGTCAAACTAAAATAAACTCATCTCCAAATCAATATATTTTTTATGTGTGACCCAATAAGTTCTCGTAACGTTGACAATGCCTCTAAAATAACATTTTAGATATATAAGCAATGAGTGAGATCTAGTAATATATCATTATTACCCAAGTGATGAGAATGTCAAGATCCGATCTAACCTTTCTGTGTCTATTATCTTGTATAACTTGATCCTCCTATCCTCGATATCTAGATTGATCTATGAGATATATACTGTATCATCCTCTTATCAATCTTTGTATTTCTTGATCTCCAAATAGACTCACTTAACCAATGAGCTCAATATCTCATATTAACTTATTTTGAGCATGACTATACATTCTAGTAGTCTTACTTAATCAAGAGGCCTATAAATATTACTTCCATCATATGAAAGGGATAAATCTCATCTACATCACTCACATCCCTCCACATAACTTATTGCATACCTAGTGATCAACTTTATAGTCCACCTTATTACAGGTGACGTTTGTCAATACTAAAGTACACAACTCCTTATGTAGGGACTTCAGGTTTAAAAATTATTTATACTAATAGTCATTATGAGAATGTTTATGACACTTATATAATAATCCATGAAACATTCTCATAGCGGATCAATTTAGAACATATTTCCTAATATATACCCATGTGTCAACTTGATATCTTATATCCACGACTAGTGAGATTAAGTCATCAGTTGACCTATATGATAATCTCAATGCATTAATATTGCCCTTGTATATTAAAGCTTGACTAGGAATAATTAAAAGTAATATTTTATATATATTTACAACCTCCCACTATTAATTCAACTAATTGATATATTGTAGATTAGAATCTACTACCCTAGAACATCATTATACTTATTCATTTGGCACAGATCTAAAGTAAATATAATGATAAACTTTATCTTTTATTAAGATACAAAAGTTTTCTTGTCAATCATCTCATAATTGACTCTAAGGACTAACACTAACAAAATCAACTCAGCAACCTTCGATTAGAGAAAGGAGAACCCGTGGCACAACTCCATACTAGACTAATGGAGATCATCACAAATCTCAAAAAACTTGAAGAGATGATATCAATCATGATAGTTTGAAGTATGCACTAAATATTTTCTCATGAACTCAAGAATGGGTGTTGATGGTGGATTCCTACTACATGTCCAAGAATCTCAAGGAAAGTACATTGGAAGATTTTTTTTTCCAATACTATCGAATTACATGAATCTAGACAAGTAGGGTTAAAAGAAATAGGAAATACACAAAGAAATGTGTCCATAGTAGCTCAAAAGGAATCCAAGTTGGACACATCTATGGAAAGTGATCAAGAAGCCTACTTGGTAAGAAAAGTGAAGAAATTTTTTAAAAATAATAATTTTAATAGGAAATAGGCAACAAAATTATTAAAAAGGAAGCAAAAGCAAAAAGTAAGATGCTTTAACTGTGATGAGAAAGGTCACATCGAAGATAATTTATCCCAAGCTAAAGAAAAAGGCAACGAAGAAGGGCAAACACAAAGTGCCAACGAAGTTCAAGTAAAAAAATTTGAAAACAACTTGAAACGAGTCCTCAAAAGACTCAAGATCAAAGCAAATGGCAAATCTATCTTGAATGGAAATCCATAATAAAGAAAAAGACCAAGATTGCACTTCACCAAAGAGAGCAACAATGAAGGGGGAGCATCATCTTATGAGTCTGACACAGTAAGTGAGGTAGAAAATCTATCCTCTGATTAATTTTATGATGCAATTAAAAAGTTGTCTAATCTATTTGTAATGTTAGAAATAAATATGTAGAGTTGAAAAAGATTAAAATTGATTTAGAAAATAAATTAATTGATTCTTACTCTAAAGAAGAATTTGAAAACTTAAAAAATAAAGATTAAGTGACCAAGTAGAATCTTTGAAATTGAATTTAGAAAAATTTTCAATTAGGCCAAATAATCTTAAATTATTGTTGAACAACCAAAGAATAAAATTTGGAAGAGAAGGTTTGGAGGATCTAAAAGTAATTTTATAAAGCCTAAGTGTAATATTAAAAAAGTATGAAAATTATTAATTTTAAAAAAATATTTGATCAACTCAGTAGGTACAAATTTATTTTGGGTGCCAAAATCAATTTTGATGTTTTAGGAAAAATCCTAGGATAGTCTATTGGTGTAGTGAGCATCTAGAATTTTGATGTTTGATAATATACGTAAATCTGATCAAGTATGACTAAGGATTGATCTAAACATGACTTGATGTTTGGTTTAAGAAAATGCATATGTCATCTTTGGATAAACAAAATATATTTGGTTTAAGAATTTTAATTTTCCTCATTTATGTCACTAATCATAAAAACTAATTTTTCTTTAGAAAAATTTATAATTTTAATGATCAATGAATCTTATTTATTTATCATTTTTAATAGGTATTTTTTAAATATGATAAATAAATTATTATTGTATGTATATCAATTAATTATTCTAGTTTTAGTCACTTTGGTGATCACAAACTATCATAATTAATATAAAATCATGCATATATTTATATCATAAGCATAAATTATCTTAATTTGAAAACATACATATATATTATAATCATTAGCCAAATTGATAAACTGTTGGTGCAATCTTGCCCCAAGTGAATTGGATTTTAATGTTTGGCTAAAATGAGTTTAAGTTAGGCAATGTTGGTGATCTAACGTGTGTGAATTGAGTTCACAGGAAAGTCCAGGTTGGAAGACTTGGCAAATGGTGAAGTCCCGGAGGCGCGACCTCTTGGCAAATGGTGAAGTCCCGGAGGCGCGGCCTCTTGGCAAAGGTGAAGTCCCGGAGGCGCGGCCTCTTGGCAAAGGTGAAGTCCCGGAGGCGCGGCCTCTTGGCAAAGGTGAAGTCCCGGAGGCGCGGCCTCTTGGCAAAGGATGAAGTCCCGGAGGCGCGACCTCTTGGCAAAGGAAGACTTAGCACGACGAAGCTGAGGGAAACGTCTCAAGCTAGTGCAAGGAAGGGCACGAGGCTTGTGGAAGACGTTTGAAGGCTTGCGTCAAGGCTAAGGGTTGAAGAAGAAGCTGAAAGGGGAGTTTCAGCTTGATCAGTCGACTGACCAGTGATCAGTCACCAGTCGACTGATCAGTCGAAGCACACCAGTCGACTGGTGGTGATCAGAAGCACAGTCGAAGTCGACACAGAAAGATCAGTCGAGTGGATCAGTCGACTGGCAGCAGTCGACTGCTCGTTGGAGCAGTCGACTGCTAGGTGACCGTTGGGGCGACAACTGGCAGATTAAATGCAGATTAAAGAGCCGTTGAAGCCCATCAGTCGACTGACCCTTGGAGCAGTCGACTGATGTACGGAATTCTATAAAAATGCAGTTTGACGATTGGAGAAGGGGTGATTCATTCTCTTACATTCTTGCACGAACTCCAATCTTTGTAAACTCTATTCCTCTTCCTCTAAACTTCATTAAACATCCTGTGAAAGGAAGAGATCGATTTGTAAAGGTTTCTCCGCCTTCAAAGTGCTCTTTGAAAAGGAGATTTTTCATAGTGGAATCGTCGGCGGTGTGTGTGGATCCTTGGACTAGTCACCTCGTTGAGGTGGATACCAAGTAAATAACCGGGTTAGCGTTTGATCTTTTTCTTTCTTATTATTATTTGCTTCCGCTAACTATCTCGCAGAGAAAGATCGAAAAATGCTATTCACCCCCCTCTAGCGAACGCACCGATCCCAACAAGTGGTATCAGAGTAGGTTACCTTCGGAAGAACCAACGCTCAACCGAAATCATTTATGGCGTTTCAAGAGGGATACAACACCGCACGACCGCCCTACTTCGATGGCAACGACTTCGCGTATTGGAAAGGTAGGATGGAATACTATTTGATGAACGACATTGACATTTGGTTTAGTGTTATAGACGGATTCGAGAAACCCAAGGATGCATCTGGATTCCCTCTACCTACCAAAGGATTGGTCAAAGGACATATGCAAGAAGGCACAAGCAAATGCGAAAGCCACAACTACCTTGCAGTGTGGACTTTCCAAAGAGCAACTGAGCAAGGTTGGTCCATTCAACTCGGCCAAAGAATTGTGGAAAAAACTCATCGAACTGAATGAAGGCTCAAGCGAATCAAGGCGAGCCAAGAGGGATTTATTGGTTGGACAACTCCAATCCTTCACAATGAAAACAAACGAGACGGTGAGCCAGATGCATGGCGATTCAAGGAGATCGTGAACGGTCTCCATGTCATAGGTGAGAAGATCGACAACCGTGATCTAGTAAGGTATGTTCTACAAGCCTTCCCCCGAACCACTTTATGGGCATCAATGGTCGATGCTTATAAAGTATCAAGGGATTTGTCTGTTGTCAAACTAGATGAATTATTTTGTGAATTCGAGCTACATGAACAAGCTAACTTGTCAACAAAAGAGAAAGGTATTGCTTTGCTTGTAGAAAAGAAGGACAAGAAGAAAAAGAAGGAGAAAGAAGCATCATCCGAAACCGAGCAAGAATCCTCCGATAGTGACGAAGAGATGTCGACTAGAGAGGTGGTACACTATGTCAAACGGATGATGGGGAAGTCGAGAAGGTTCACTAAGAGAGATGTCAAGAAGATGTTCACACCACCTCGAGGTAAATCTCAAAGTTTCAACTATAACCCTAATGTAACTTGTTATGTATGCAATAAGAAAGGGCACGTCAAGACAAACTGTCCGGAGTGGAAGAAGAAAGAAGAGAAGGAAAGGAAAAAGAAGGAGAAAAAGAAGAAGGAAGTCATGGTGGCCCAAGCCACATGGGATACATCGAGTAGCGACTCATCGGATGATGAAGAGCTATGCCACATCACTAGACACATGGCACTGATGGGATGTGAAAGTGACCAAGACACCTCAAGTGAGGAGGAAGAATCAAATAGCGACGAATCTTCATCAAGTGAAGATGAGGTAATGGATTCTGCCAAAGTAAATTTTCTTTATAGAACTATTGCTTATTTTAAAAATGCTTTGGATAAATCGAAGTCTAAGGTTAAGGCATTAAAGGAGGAACTTAGGACAATTAGGAACAATGCATGTGAATCTAGTTACTCTAGTGAAATTAATGAAGAAAATGCTAAGTTAAAGGATGAAGTAGTTGAATTAAGAAATTGTTTAGAAAAATTTTCAAATGGGTCAAAATACCTTGATATGATCCTAAACAGTCAAAGAGCGGTTTACAATAAGGCCGGAATAGGATACAAGCCTAAAGAGTTTGCCTATATTTCTCTAGTAGGAAGACAAGGGTCACCCAACAAACCAATCACTAAGGGTAAAATAAGACAAGCATGGGTCCCTAAGAAATATTTACAAAATGTTAGTGAATCTAGCTTTTGGGTACCAAAGAGTGATGTGTTTCATGTTGTATAGGTAAGAACTCATGTTTACCAAACCAAATATGCTAAAGAAATTATCAAGAAATTTGGTTTGGAAAATACTAAGGTAGCTTCAAATACTATAGGACAAATGTGAACTTAGATAGTGATGTGGAGGGAATTTGATATGTATTTTGAAAGATTATGAACTTAGCATTGCATGATCCCATAGCAAAATGTTATTTATGTACATTTCACAAGACCCTAGGAAGGATTGCTATGTATATGAACTTAATATTTATATGATATGTCTTTCTCTCTTATCCACTTTCTTTTAATATATGTGTTGCATTCTTGTTTGTTTTAATTAAGGATGGTGTATGGATTTAGGGGGAGTTCTTGTAGTTTAACATATCATTTTGAAACATACTTCAATCATGACCCCAAATCTACAATTTAGACACATTTCATAAACCCATATGAAAGCTTTAGTGATATCTACCTATAGACAATCTTAATCATCAAGAATGTTGATACAAAGCTTTTGTGCCATTAAGAGTTTCACAATTTTTGAAACTTGGTATCAAACTTGTAAAATACAATCATTTTTCATAAATTCATATTTTTTCCTAATAGATTATGTGAAAACAAACATGCCTGCAAAATTTTAGATTTTTCTGAATTTTATGAAATTTTTTATGCATTTCTGAAGAATATGCACAGTGCTGATTACAGGACATCAGTCGACTGATGCAGACCATCAGTCGACTGATGCAAACCATCAGGACTCACAGAAAGATCAGTCGACTGATTCACTCGACTGAAAAATCTGTGAGTTTTTGAATCAAGGTATCAGTCGACTGGTCCATCCATCAGTCGACTGATGTGGCTAAAATCTTCAAATTTTGACCTCATTCTTGACCATTTGCGTATCCTATAACTTACCATGATCTAGGAACATCCTTATGGTCATTGAGATTAATCAAGGAAGTAGTTTGGGCACCCCATTGATACCATTCCTCGAATCGTATTGACTCTAAAGCCCGGTTGAAGTATATATATTTGACCCTCTACGATTAACCCTCATGATTCATTGTTGGTGCAATGGTCTAGGGGGAGTGTGTCCCAGAAAGATCAAACATTACAACGGAATGAGGCTTTTACTTGTGTTGAATGAGTATGTCAGGGATTTAGGGGGAGCGGCTGGGTTAAACATGGAATTTTGAGAAGAAAATCAAAGTAAAACCCAAAACCTAGGATTTAGAAATATATCATGTTGATTTCTAAACATCCTAGCACTATCTATTGGTAGGAAATCATTTCCCTTATCATTGGTGATACTAATCTCCTTAAAGTTTTAGGATTTCATATTTTTGATACATAGTATCAAAATGATATTTTAATAAGGAAAACTTTTTCAAATTATTTTTCCATGATCATATATGATGTAAGTAATTACGGTATGAAATTTCATAATTTTTGGATTAAAAACTGAATTACTTATGAAAAATAAGTTTTCAAACATCAGTCGACTGATTCAGATACCAGTCGACTGATGTCACTGTTTGTCACCCGTTTCTTGATAATTGGACATCCTTTGCCCTCTATTATTTGATGCATGCTCTAGGAGCATATTTATGGTCTATAGGAATGTTGAAAACCTATAACTTAGATGTCCTAACCAAATTGTTGGTGCTTGTTTTAAGGAAAGTACGATTTTAGGGGGAGCCTGTGCCAAAACTACTCAAACTTGACGTCTAAGGCTCCTTATTGGGATTTTACTCTACCTCTTATTTATGTCTACCTCCTTGTAGTCTTTTTGATGATTGTCAAAAAGGGGGAGAATGAGTTGTTTAAAGTTAGATTTAATACTACTTTAATGCTGTTATAATAATATTCATGATGTTCATGATGTTCATGATTAATATTTCATTGTCACTGAGATTAATTTGTTGTTATTTTATAAGTGTTGTATTAAAGACCTAACTTAAATAAATTTTTGCCAAACATCAAAAAGGGGGAGATTGTTGGTGCAATCTTGCCCCAAGTGAATTAGATTTTAATGTTTGGCTAAAATGAGTTTAAGTTAGGCAATGTTGGTGATCTAACGTGTGTGAATTGAGTTCACAGGAAAGTCCAGGTTGGAAGACTTGGCAAATGGTGAAGTCCCGGAGGCGCGACCTCTTGGCAAATGGTGAAGTCCCGGAGGCGCGGCCTCTTGGCAAATGGTGAAGTCCCGGAGGCGCGGCCTCTTGGCAAAGGTGAAGTCCCGGAGGCGAGGCCTCTTGGCAAAGGATGAAGTCCCGGAGGCGCGGCCTCTTGGCAAAGGAAGACTTAGCACGACGAAGCTGAGGGAAACGTCTCAAGCTAGTGCAAGGAAGGGCACGAGGCTTGTGGAAGACGTTTGAAGGCTTGCGTCAAGGCTAAGGGCTGAAGAAGAAGCTGAAAGGGGAGTTTCAGCTTGATCAGTCGACTGAACAGTTCTTCACCAGTCAAGACTGATCAGTCGACTGGCACTTACTTCAGTCGACTGGTGGTTGATCAGAAAGCACACCGAAGTCACAGAAAAATCAGTCGAGTGAATCAGTCGACTAGAGCAGTCGAGCAGTCGACTGCTCATGGGCAGTCGACTGCTAGGTGACCGTTGGGACGACAACTGGCAAATTAAATGCAGATTAAAGAGCCGTTGAAGCCCATCAGTCGACTGACCCTTGGAGCAGTCGACTGATGTATGAAATTCTATAAAAACGCAGTTTGACGATTGGAGAAGGGGTGATTCATTCTCTTACATTCTTGCACGAACTCCAATCTTTGTAAACTCTATTCCTCTTCCTCTAAACTTCATTAAACATCCTGTGAAAGGAAGAGATCGATTTGTAAAGGTTTCTCCGCCTTCAAAGTGCTCTTTGAAAAGGAGATTTTTCATAGTGGAATCGTCGGCGGTGTGTGTGGATCCTTGGACTAGTCACCTCGTTGAGGTGGATACCAAGTAAATAACCGGGTTAGCGTTTGATCTTTTTCTTTCTTATTATTATTTGCTTCCGCTAACTATCTCGCAGAGAAAGATCGAAAAAGTGCTATTCACCCCCCTCTAGCGAACGCACCGATCCCAACATTTACATCTGTTACTAATAATAATTATTATAATATATAGATAAGTTTCATTTAATTAGTAACTTCAATTACATGAAGTTACTTTTATTTTTAAGTTATTTTTCTTTTAATTTTAAGATCAATTATTAGTTAGATAATAAATATTTAACATTCTCCCACTTGATCTAAAATTAAAATTTAAAATACAAGTATGATGCATTATAACTTTAAGTGTAACGACCCACCCTCCTTACTACTCTTTAAGGGCGGCGCTACTTAATTACTAACTTTACTTACTAATGTTACTTAGGTTCATAATGGCAGTACTTAAAGTTTTCAAGGTGTGAATAAAATCTAAACATGCAACTAAGTAGCAGCTAGAGCATATCAATACAAAACATGCTATGGATCATCATGAATTTCCTCTATAAAAGTACTAACACACATGACAACTGTTATAAAAAGAATTCCCAGAAGAATTTAATTCCAGCCTTACCGAAAGCATTTCAGTAATATCAGAATGAAGCAAATAATCTATCTACTATATCCTAGTAACAAGAAATAACATGTACAATCTCTAGATTCTTCTAACAATTCAAAGCAGAAGAAAGAATAAATTAACATCCATTTAAATTCTTAGCAAGGTCCTCGAAGCTTCCATTCTCAACATCACACACCCATCATCTCCTTGTCGCCTTCCTTCATATAAGCTTTCCTTTTCCTTTATCTGCAGTAGGAGGAAATGCAACTATAAGCCAATGCTTAGTAAGCGCTATCTAACTCACAAAACACATAAATGCATATATATATGAGAATAAAACCGCATGCTCAAAGAATATAGCAATTAAACTAAATCTTGCATTTCTCAAAGGAACAAACAGTTCTAACTTGCTAAACTCGGAAATAAAGAAGCTAAACTTGCTGAATGGAACTTTAATGATACTTGCTTCGTTAGTCCAAATACGTATAGTTTAATACTTCAAAATAATAATAATCTTCTCTTGGGCCCAGGCTTAGTACCAAAGCGCGCTCCCTAATAGAAACTGAGGTAGCTAGCCACCAGTCCTACGAGGGTAAAGACCTTGGTCTTACCAGGGCCAAGACCTCGGAATTGGTCACCTGGATTTATTTAACGACAACCTCGGAAGTCGGGTACTAGCCTCTTAAAATAAAATACTTATTATCTTTTTAATACTTCTAATATAAAATACCTCGGCATTTCTTCGAGCACTTGGCGTGCTGCGGATCCAAATTCTAGAACTTGGGATCCTACAAAGACCTTGGTCTTGCTTTGTTTACAGCTACTCATAACCCCCTAACAGGATTTAATAAGACACTAACAACCTTCTACTCATGTGAGTTTAAAACAATTTAAGCCTATCCAGCTGAAAATTGAAAGCTACAGATTCATGATTTGGAGCAACTGAACTAGAATTAGCTACAATGCATGCTACAAAAAAAATCCGGAACAAATACGAAACTATACATACTCCTTGATATTGTTTTCATGCTTCTACTAACCCTTAAAACTTTTAAGCATATGATTTTTTTGTGTTTACACTACAACATTATGCAAGCATAAATATATAAATAGGCTGTAGTTGATCATGCTCAAGGAGATAGCAGAGAAAACAAATATGCACTGTAAGAAAAAGATTCGGCCATGCCAAACTCACATGCTAAGTTACTGGCTTCTCATGCTAGATAAGGTAGCAAGGAAAATCAAACCAAAATGCTAACTAACAGGGGCTGGTCTTGCTTAGAGAAGAGAAACCTTACAACATGCTTCCGAAATTCAGAGAAGGAAAACGAAATCGCGGAACTACTCCTACTGCAGGTGAGTAGCAACTTACCTTGCGTTCTTGGACTTACAGCCGACGGAGACGACCTCTATGGTTTCAGAAAGGTTGCTGCTTCGGCGATCCCTTAACGTCTGGGTGTTCCCCTCGACGAGGAGATCACAAAACTGTGCCGATCCCTCAGAAACAGCCCTCAGTCGGCAGTCGGAGGAGAGCCCTAACGGCGGCTTCGTTTTCGTCCGAACAGGAAAAAACGCAGGCGCGCGGCGAGGAGAGGCGTTAGGGTTTGGGGAAAAATACAATCGATTCTCTAACTTAACCTCTTTTATACCCGTAAAAAAATAATTTCGGTTCCTAAAATCGCTTAATCAATATTTCGTTCCCTATTTGTTCATGAAAAATTTGTTGGATTCTTGGCTAGCTGAAATGAGTTAAGGCGCCCCTTGGTTAGGGGTCTGCGGTTCGAGCCTCGGCTCGATCTCTTTTTGTGGCGATTTTGATTTCTTTTTGTAAAAATACCAAACGACCTCCAAAAATTACATAAAAATACTCTAAAAATTTCTAAAAATCTTTAGAATATTTCTATGGCATTTCTCAAATATTTTTAAGCACTTTAAGGACTCGAAATAAGGAAATTTGAGATGTTACAGCCGTGCCCCTTACTAAAGCTTGATAGGAGCTATAGCCGTCAAGTTGGGTTAGGCCCGCCGGGTTGGCCCGCCCCGCCATGTAATTTAGGCGGGTTGGGTTGAACTTTTATCAACCCATTTTAAGATGGGTTGAGGTGGGTTGGCCCGCCTAGGCCCGCGACCCGCGTGGGTTGGCCCGCGGCGGGCTTGGGTTGGCCCGCGGGTTGAGAAAGTTTATTTATTTATTTTAAGTTTTAAAATTAAAGTATAAAACTTAATGAATTAGTGGGTTTCATCTATTTAAAATACAATTTAAACTTAAAAATCCGCCAAATGATGGGCCCGCCATGGGTTAGCCCGCCCCGCTATGGGTTGGCCCGTTTGACAGCTCTAATAGGAGCCACTAATAGCCTACATGTCCTGGTTGTGTCCCCTGGCACAATCGTGGTGTGTATGGCTGGGTTCACTTGGAATCATCTTCTTCCTCATGTTCTTCACCTCCATCCACTTTCCGTAGCCCTCTCTCAATCGGGAGTTCATCCACCAAAGTGATCTCTGGTCATCTCCATCTCCATCTCCAGCAGCCATCTCTCATCTACAAGCCACCATCATCCCACCCCCGATTGGGAAGGTTTTCATGCAAAGGAACACACCACTAATCCCCATTAAAATTGAATCTTGAGATTATTATTCACTGCTGCATTCCTTGAGAAACGATTTAAGTTGTCCTATACTGCACTAGAATAGGGGGTCCAATATTTAAAATTTAACCATAGTATGACATATGCATTATCAGTAGGTGGTGGAGTAGGAACCAGGGGTTCTAAACCATATAAAAATTGGTTTGTCATGCTTGTGTTATTCTATGTTTGTTTCGTTTATTTTCCGCTGCACATTAACTTTTTATAGATGAACATATGATCGATCAAAATAAAGAAATCAATAATCGTTATTCACCCCTCTAGCAACGTCACAATAGAAATCTACTAATATGAATAAAGCTTCAACAATGGTTGGATTTTGGATATCTATAGTGGAGTAGTTGGCTTGAAGTCATGGAGTAGTTGACTAATTGATAGCTTCAAGTCACGAACAATAATCCTATAAAAGTGGATTTTATGAAGAATTTGTTAGATCTATTTGTAGAGGTTCTAGAATGAGTGTTGTTGCATTTTAGAGTCTTCAAAAGCAATCTACGATGATTATAATCAAGCAAAGCAAAACTCTTTTTAGTAATCTTTATATTATGCATTATTGTTTGCTTGTTTATTTGTATTTGTATATACTGTTATAAAGATAGGAACTTGTAAGAGGTTTTTTCACTTTTAGAAGGTATTCAAAAAGGAGAAATAGTGATGATTCTAGGATTATCTACTAACAGGGCATAGGCTGTGAAGTAGGTATCAAATATTCTAAATCACATAAAAAGGTTGGTATTGTTTGTGCTTGTGTCTTGTGGCCCCTGAGGCATGGTTGAGTTGATTACTACAGGATAGACTTGCTGAAGTGGGCAAGGGTCGAATCTCTGTAAAGCCAAGGCAATGTCCTCCCTTGTTGTGGCCAACTGCAGCTTCTCGATTTACCTCCTCACAGATGGTCATGGGGCCGACTGTGTAGAGGCACTGGGGTGACGGATTCCACCTTTTGTTGAAGTGCTTGTGTCTTGTGTTTGTTTGTTTAGTTTTATTTCCTTTGTGCAACTAATTTTAAATAGAGATAAGCACGAATGACTGTCTTGATGAAAAGTATATATATGTCTATTCAACCCCTTTAGCTGTTTTGTCCAATACAATAGGTAAGACACAAAGGCGGACTATGTAAGTGAATGTGAAGAATAATATGTGGAGCAAATAGAGAGCTTAGTGCATCCAAGGGATGAATAACTTGATGGGAAATGATCTCATGGCATGGTAAGGCTTCGTGGAAGTCATGAGTTGAATAACCTCTATGTATGGGACGAAGGTAACACTCTTAGGTGAACTTAGGTGAACAAAATGAAGGCTTTTTGACTAGTCTCAAGTGACTCGTGCTTATGACCAGTTGACTAGTAAAGCTTGAGTGAAATTGTTACTAAAGGAAACGATCTTGATCCACTAGCATAAGTCAATCCAATCAATTGATGATGCATATCAATCGATTGATGGGTGCTAGCACAATTAGTGTGTCAAGTATTCAATTGAGGAAGAGACTATTTAATGAATTTCAAAGGCTACAAATTAACTACAACACACCTATTCTTACATGCTAATATCTTGCTATTTCTCCAAGCCTTATTATAAATCCTAATTCTATTGTAATCCTTCGTACAAATTGTGATATTTTGTAAGAGATTTTTTCATCTTCAGTGTGGCTACGAAGGACACAACATAAAAGATTTCAAGAAAATTCCACCAAAAGATCACATGTAGCGAAAGTCAATTATCGAACCACACTTGCATACTTTTTATATGAAGATACACAACATGAAACAGTAGTGAAAGTCATGGCAGTGGGATTATCCACTGCATGTAATTGTGAGTGTTATGTTACAATTTTATACACTTGTGTATCATTTCTCTTTTTATATTCTACTACATATTTTATTTTATATTAGTATTCATCTCCTCTACCACACATGCTCACACACCAAAGAAGTTATATGAACAATATGTGTGATAGAAAAACAGAGAGGTCATGGAAGAGAAGATACGTTAAAAGCGAGGGGAATGTTCTAGGCTTATTTTATAATTTATGAGGGTAAAAATATAATATTTTTAAATATGAGGAGAAAATAACAGGACAACTAAAATACGGGAGCAAAATGTAATTTTTGTTCGTGTGGCATTAATATACGCATATGCTTTTCCGCATAGCACTGGAGAGCTACGGCATGGTCCCATGGGGCCATTACCGCGAAGGAGATGGATATGGGAATGGCAAATGTGGTAAATATAGGGACATTGAGGGGCTAGTTGGTGGCCCGTGTGACGTAGGTAAAAAGAGGAGTATAGAACTTTGAGGCAATATGAGAAAGAAGAAGAACAGAACAGGGGACGACGGGAGGGCCGCGAGAAGAGACCACGGCGACGGCTACGGCGACGGTGGCCGAGGAAGCGGCGGATGGATGAGGCGGCGGTGCTGAGGCAGGTCGTCGGTCAGATCCAGGAGCTCTGCGAACTTTATGCATCGTCCACTCTCGACCGACCTCACCGAATCAATCCCAGGCAAATGCCTACACTCTCCTTTTTCTTTTCCTGTGTTTTCCCCTCTTGTTTGGTTTAACTTAGGTTCTTATCATCCCAATGGTCTGTAAGTTGGAAGCAGCGGTGTAGTTGAATTGCACGCTCTCTTGGAAAGGATTAAGTAGGTATGTGGAAGAAATTTCGTGATTTTGGACAGAAATACCGTGATAGATGTTTGAACATCCTCGTGGCGTGGACGGGAAAAATTCAAAATTTTCTGCGTAGGCAGTGGCTCTATTTTTTTTTTTTTGAGATTTTTTGTGTTATTTATTTATTTTCCCCAAAATTTCCCCCAAAATTGGCTTAAGTTGGTAGTCCTTTCGTTTCAATAAAGAGCGGTATCTTCCACGTGAAGTTGTCTCAATGAGACTTGAATCTGGATCTTTCATCTGTCTATCAATTCAAGATTTCTCTTCTTTCTTGACTTATATTTGTTTTGTACTTCCGGGTAATCCTGCTACAACCAAGGGACTATCTCAATCAATCCTTATCAGTATGACTTTCCCTGAGATTTTTCTTGTCAGATAAACTGGTTTACAGAGCTTAGATATATTAGCTGTAACAATACAGATATTAGAGCTTTTATGCTTCTAAAAAATTCCTTGTGTGCACTATGAACCTTGTAAGATGACATGTGGAAATCGACAAAATCAATCTTTTATGACTAAATGAGGAAATAACGAAATAATAAGAAAAATGAGACTGAAATATTTTTGTTTAATGAAAAATCAAGGCCTACATCCAAGAGAAAGCGAAAACACTCTAGAGGTCATCCACACTCCAAACCACCAAGAAAACAAAAGAGTGTTCATCCTTTCAAGTCCTCAAGGCACAAATAACCAGTATCCAAACACATTGTAAAAATATGTTAAGTCAACACCACTAACTCATGTTACTATATGTCTCTAAGAAGATATGTTGGGGTGGATCAACAAAACTAACCTAATTTGCCACATTTGTGTAAGAAGATAATTGTTGGAGTGGAACAACTCACTGATCCATATTGCCAATTCTTTATTTTGAGCCATCCCAACTCATCGACACCATAATTTCTTAACTTCCTAATCACACAACACATCACAGTTTTTAGTTGAGAATTTAATTACATTGACAAATAGACTATAAGCCTTCATCTATAATGGCATGATCATTTCAAGAGGATCGACCTCCAAATATTAAAGGTTCTGTTGTTCCAATTAATTTTCTTGATATAAAAGAGACTCATAATAGGGTGATTATTAATAGGCATCCAAAAGGGTGCCATGCCTATAGTTAACTAAGTTATTCTATAGAAAATAAAGGGAATAGCTTATTCTAAACAAAAAAATAAAGGGAACATCTTATTCAAGGAAACATAAAGAAAATAACTCTAAATTGAATGGGCAAACTAGCCTTTTTTTAAAGGATTGTATCATTCTATTCCCTTTCAAAACAACCTTGTTTTCAAAGTTGATCAATAATGTATTCTATGAATTTTCTTGTTGGTGGCACACATAATACTTGTTGCGAATCACTTGAGACTTAAATTTGATTGAGTGTGGCCAACAATTACCTTTCAATGAGTCTTCATCAAGCGAAGGTGCATGTATTGAGAATTCTTTTGAATTAACTTATGACAAGAGAGTGCCTTGTATGAGGTCTTCATTGAAACGAAGTACATTGTGAGTTTATTGAATCAAGTGATGACAAAAGAGTGTCTTGCATCCAATCTTCTTCATACAAAGATGGGCTTTCTTTAGTTTGAGTGGGGGCTAGCAAAATCTATAGTTTGGATGAACTCTAGGTCATTATTATAGTGATACAACACCAAAATTGAATTATTGAATACAAGAACTTAGACAAAATTTATGAAAAGGAGATAATTATCTCAGAAAGTGAAACTAACCTCACATGGTGATTGTTAAAGATTTTTTTTTTATTAAAGCTTCCATATTACATATACATAACAACATTTTTATGAAATCATTATCCACTAAATTAGGAAAGAGATATGACTGATTGGGAAATACAATAATCCTAATAAAATCTTAGTTAATCCTAATCAAAAGAACTACTACCATGCTATAAATATCCATTAAACTCTAATAAAATTAAAATTATTCTTACTAGATTAAAAGTTACTAAACTTCGACACCTAAATTAGGAAAATTATCAAAATGAATTACAAACTCTAAATTCTAATTAAATAATTCTCAGTTTGCATCATTCTCCCCCATTGAGAAGAAGTTGACTCCAGATTAGTTGTCAACTAATTTTCTTGGGTCATCGTTCTAAGCATCGAAGACAATTGCTTCACTAACATCTTTAACAATGTGTCTTCATTATTTTTTTCCTTTGTATGTCCCTTCTAATGAGCAAGAAATTGCTGCACTTCACTCCTCTTATTGCATTTTGACTGTGTTATTCATTTTTGGTTTGCCCTTTCTAATAAATAAGAAAATATATGAGGTTGTTGTAGGGCGAGAATTTGTCTAGGTTTTCATTGAAATCACAGGGCATGAAGGTAGTAATGGTGAGGATGAATCCACATAAGAAAAAAGTCAATAAACGAAGATAGATGCTTGAACTTCTCTCAACAAATTAGCATATCACTCAATTTAGAAATTGAACTTGTATGTAAATAAGTTAACAAGTAAAATAAGCAAGATTTATAATTAATCTTCCTGACAATATGACCAAATAAAGTAAATATGAAGAATATAGATGCATCTAAAGTAGATATGATGAAAAGCTTAAATTCTAAATATAACATGAAAATTTATCGTATTACTAAGTACTTTATAATAATTATAACTCAAAAAAATTTCATTCATAGTATCAACAGAGATATAACTCTCATATGCTAAGTTTAGCTCTCATTTGGTAGATAAAAGAAAATACAAAAAAAAATTAACTCAACTGGATGATGAGCATCAGGCTTATAAGTTACTATGGATGAAATATGCCAAGTGATTTGGAAATTTTTAAATTGACATTTTGCTTTATTAGTTCGTAATATGAAATTCTAAGTGAATTCTAAATGAGATAAAGGGCTCATCTAAAGGTGTTACTTGAGGACTTTTCTAAATTGCCGTTAGAGGGTTCCTTCAAAATATCAATAAAAGACTTTCCTAGGGTGGGTTTCTTTTGAGCACAACTTTTTCAAGGTCAATATGGGGATGTTATCTTCAAATTTAGTTGATTTAAGAAAAATTATTTATGTTTACATACTTATTAGGGTAGTCGCCTCTTAGAATTTGGTGGGATATTTTTTACTAATTTTCTTTGTGTTTTATGCCAATATATGATGTACTCGTGTTTATCTTGGTCTCAAATAGTTTGGATAACTTGCTAATATTTCCTTGCAAGTTCGCTAAGTGCGAATTTAGTAAATTATACTTGGTTAATGGAGGTTATGTTATGTTGAAGAAAATAATTTTCAATGTCGTTTAACTAATCAAAAGTATATATTAGAGTCTTTTCTTCCATTAAAAATAAAGATATCTAGTAAGGCTTGCAATAATTATTATGTATAGGAAGAACTAATTTAATTCTAATCGAAACATGATCGTGACTTATATACATGGTATTCCAATCTAGAAGTTTCTAAAAAATATTAACTAGTTAGAATTATTAGAATGGCTTATTTTAGTTTTCATGAATTTATGCTCACCATATGCATGAGGTTAATTTGCTTGACATCTCTTTCGAAATCTACATCTCGGATGATAAAGGGTAGTCCGGTGCATAAAGCTCCCGTTAATGCGGGGTCCTATGGAAGGGTAGACCACATTAGGTCTATTGTACGTAGTCTTATTTTGCATTTTACAAGAGATTGTTTTCGACTCGAACCCATAACCTCAAGGTCATATGGAAGCAACTTTATCATTACTCATCTACATCTCCGATGATGATTAAATTTAAAAGAAATAATATGATTGAATTTTTTCTAGCTTTTATGAATAATGATTGTTATGGTAGAAATCCGCCTCCTTGTTGGACAATAATGACAAAGCTCTCCACAACTACGTCGATAACTTGTGTGGATTAACATGCATAAGCTGCAGCTAAAATCTGCCTCCTTGTGAACAATAGTGATGAAGTTCTCAATGACGATGTCAATATACCTTATGGATTAACACATGTTAGAGGGCGCTGGAGTAGATCGACAAAGCCCGTTTGATGCTTAAGCAGTCTTCGATGGTGGAGCTTGAGAAAGAAAGTAGAGTGGATCAACTTAGAGAGAGAGAGAGAGAGAGAGTACGGGAGTTGATCTCCTTACCTTTATCGGAGTTACCTCTTTTGTAAGACTATCTAGGCTACCATATCGACGATGGAATCTCGGAATATGGACATCAGTCGAAGGGACATGTTTGGGTATGGTACCAACAGGGGAAGGTCATATCCTACAGTATCCTTCTCTCACTATAGCCTATCTGCTTGGGCTATGTTGGACAATGATGGTCTCTGCCTATCTTGACATGTGTTGATCAGACAATATACAGGGAAGGTGCCGCATAGGTCTTGGCAGAGGTAGACCGCCCATCGAAAGATGACAGGGGCCTTGGTGCGATATCGTACAAAGTCCAAGTTAAGGCTAGAGAGTGAGCTCAAACCTCAAAGGGACTGGAGCTTTTTGCCATATCATTACAACACCCCAAGTTGCCACGCCCCCTTCTAATAGGGGTCATCAATATGGAGGTGGTAGGTTTTCTTTTCCTCCTAGTCCATTTTAGGTTCTAGTAGACCCCATGGGGAACTAGTGCCTCTGAAGAAGGATCTATGTGGTTCCTTCTTGCTCATTCGAATTGCCCCTAGGGTTTCAAAGTGTCGGCCTCGCTAGATCCGGGATTTGAACTAGCCCTCCCAACCACGGCCTTTATTACCGACATTAATGATAGGAAGGTTATAAGGCCCTGCTCGCTTCATTCAACTACCTCGTTTCTTCTGCAACCTTTGCCCCTTCGAAACTCCTGCTTCCTCAAACGACCTCCCCCTTTATGGTCCTTGTAAGTATATTCTCTCTTTCTCTTTGCGTATGGCATGTAGGAATAAACTCCTCTTCCTTCTTGGCGTATCCAACCATTGGGTGCCTAGTCCTAAGCCCTTTCCTCTAGGGGAATCTAATATTCTAGTCGAAGGTTCTTAGTTCCATCATCAAGTTTTTATAGTCAACTTATTTGGCCATCTATCCTTTCGAAATGGCACTTATCTTCCCTTGATGCCGAGGTCATCATCCCTAATCTGATTGACCTTCCTCACCTACTGCTGGAAGGGGACTTTAGTCTTCTTCATTAGTTAGTTTCTAGGTCTTTGTTTCCCTCTTCATTGTTTCTTTCTGGAGGTTGGAGGTTTGAGTGTATTTCTTTCTATTCCCCTAAACCAATTCACACCCAACTCCTTTTGCATCCTTGCCGGTACCATCATAATGTTTTGCATCCTTGTCTACACTATCATAATATTTTAGTACTTCAAACTGTCCCTTTCTCCCTCCATTTTTCACCTCTTTTTAACTTCATGGCTCGATAAGGACTGTTAATTTGGGTAGCTCAAGTTCCCACAAGGGTTGGAAGAATGCTTATGTTTTCATTCGCCCTCCTCCCTTCACCTTCTTTGTCTCTTTGGTAGATGAGCTCTCCCTTGTTCCACTAGTAGGCAAAATTAAGGACTCGACCAACTGTGCTGAGCATTTTAAGGGCGGACCTTTAATGTCAACCACTTTATGGATAAGGGTTTGCTATACCATTTTGGCCTTAGCCTTGAGGAGACTCCTTTGCACCTTTCCCTATGTAGTTCTTTTTAATTTATCTTTACGTCTAACCCTTATACTAACACACTTTTTGGCAGAGGAGTTGATGATGTAGACTTTGTTGGTGAAGCGACTCTAATAGAGGAAGCGGGGTTCTAAGGAGGTGAGGGAAGACTCCCTAGCTAATTCTCCTCAGGTGACTCCCCTTCCCACTCGGGAGACCTCCTCCCTCCATGTGGAGCCCTTGCAGTTTGCTTCTCCATCGACTGAATTAGCCCCTTTTGCGGCGACACCTTTTGTTGCTCCATCCACGTCAATCGGGCCTCGACTTTGCAAGAAGTTGTATACTATGAGAGCTCCTTGTGTTCCTTCACCTGCTCACTCCACCTATACCCTCGTTGTTGTTGTCTTCTCGACGTTGAGTCCTAAGGGTGCCATGTCTGTCTTGAGTGCATAGGCTCTAGCTCCTCCCTGCTCTATCCCCTTGAGGGAGGCTCCCGTCTCTGGGCCGACTACTACCAACATTGCCTCTCCGCCCCTGCTAATGGGTTGTTGGAGTCCTAAATTCATGCTCGTGACCCTTGAGGAGAAGGCTGCAGGCACTAGATTGGGTTTCCCTATTAGAACACATTGTGAGGGGCTTTAGCTCGGTAAGTATCTTCACTGTCCCATTATCTTTTTCCCCATCTTACCATTTTCTTTGATTGACCTTGGCAGGTTACTGTGAGTTGGTCTATTGCCTCTAAAATCTGTGAGACATCCACAAGGAGACTCTCTAGGTAAAAGAGGTTCGAGGCTCGCTTGTCTAAGCTAGAGGGCTAATTGGAGGATTTAGAGGTGGAGAAGTTGCGTTTGACATCCCAATTGGCTAAGGCCCAATTCGCCCTAGAAACGAAGCGAGAGATAATCAAGGCACAAGCAGATACCATTGCCTTAGAGCTCAGGATAGCAAAAGTAGCAACTGACCAGGGTAGGGTCGATTTGACTTGGCAACCGCCAGAGCCGCTGAGGTAATGGCCTGAATGAACTATACCTACAGGCCATGGACGCTCTATAAGAAATCTAGGGGGGGGGGGGGGGGTTACCCCCGAAGGGTAGTTATACGACTTCCTTGATATCGAGGTGGCGCGACATAACTACCCTCGGTTGAATGTATTTTGCCATGCACTTTGCTTTTATTAACAATGAACTTCCTTTTCCCTTACAGACTGTGTATCTTTCGTTTCCTTTTTTGTCTCTTCTTTTCTCTTCCCTTTTTTTTCTTTTCTTTTTTTCTTGTAACTCGAGATGGTACTTCAAAGTCATCCATACTACACAGGTCTATAACACCCTTGAGCCCTTAGGCTATATCCCCTATAGGCATGTATCTTTCTCATCTGACAGTTCACTAGGGTGATCTATCCTGACGTGTTGGCTGGGATACGAGCAACCATGCCCCCCATCTGATTTATTCTTTGGCATATGCTACTTCACTATTTTAGCATTGGGACAATAAGCGAAGGTGGGTGAGACCCATCTCTTTAGGATAACACGATTATTCTGCCTTCGGCGCCCCTCTCTTTTCATAGGCCTTCTTCAAATATGCCCCCCTTGAACGAGTGCAACTCCCAAGGGGCGCACTGAATACTTATTGATTTTGCACATTAATGTCATTGCATTAGTAAACCTCCCCGTATATAAGCCTTTACTGCATGTTCAGGCATTAGCTTTCGAATGCAAATCATCCTTGGATTGGATTTGTCAGCTAATAATAATGCAACGGGTCTTGAGGGCAACACCTTTACAGGTTGTAAGGTCACTCGGTTGTAACACCACCCTAGCCATAAATGCTAGGGAAGGTGGGTGGCTATAAAGCCTTCCCTGTACCCTTTTTCTCTGCTCCTCTCTCTCTAAGTGGGTCATTGCTATGGTTTGATGGGAGATAAAGAATCCTATGCGGTCCTTGATAGGGGAGATCGACGAGGTCAGGAGTAGATTTAAGACCTAGGAGTAGATATAAGACCTGATCAATCTCTTGACTTGGAAGACTAACGAAGTCGGGGAGAGAATATAAGAAGACTAGGCTTGATCCCTCGACTTAGAAGACTTGTGAAGTTGGGGAGAGAAAATAAGAAGATGAGGCTCAATTCCTCGACTTGGAAGACCCACAAAGTAGGGGTAACAATATAAGAAGACTGTTTGATCCTTGACTCGGAAGACCCACGAAGTCGAGGAGAGAATATAAAATGATCAAGTTCAATCCCTCGCCGACCAGGAAGAGACGCTCAATCCCGTTGAGGTCGAGAGGAGTGTCAACACTATTGGACTTGATCAGGCATTGATCGAGGAGAGGTGTTTAATCTCGTTGAGGTTGAGGGAGTGTAAACACTCGAGCACTCGATCCCTCACCAATTGATGACTGAGGGCAAACAGAAACACATGAAATTATGGAAAATGAGCTAAATTCACAGAGATTACTTCATTTCTAGCAAATTTACACACTAACTACAATAAGGGTGTAAATGGAAGCCGTTTAAGGGCCGTTGGATGGCTTTTCCTTGTGTGTCCTCAAGATAATAAGCCCCCGAACTCAATTTCCAAGTCACTTTGAAAGGTCCCTCCCATTTGGGGCCTAACTTGGTAACTTTGCTTGCTGAGGCCAAGTCTCCAACTTAAAACGAGCGTGAACTACTTTTCTGATGTACATTCGATAGACCCCTTTTGTAAGCTTTGATACCGGTGCACACACTCTCTCTTCTGACTTCTAGTAGGTCTAGGTTTTCTATTTGGTGGCACACGTGAGTTCCTTGTCATAGCTTGTACACGGGTCATTCCCACTCCTATTTCGTCGGAGTTCAACCTCCGTCCTATATACCATACTGAAAGGGGTCTTTCCCATGGCTATCCAAGGTGTCATGCTATAGGCCCAAAACATGCTTGGCAATTCCAACACCCAATTGCTTCTGACAATGTCTAGCATGGTCTTGAGCCTAGTACAAAGTCCTGATTGGTAACCTCGACTTGGCCATTGCCCTAGGGGTATGCCGCCGAAGTAAAAATGTTTTTCCAAAGAAACTTCATGACTACCTCCTGGATGATGCAGGCTAACGGCTCCGCCTTCACCCATATAGAAAAGTAATCGATTGTTACAATGAGAAATTTCTTCTGTAGAGGGCCCAAGGGCAAGACCCCAAAATATCAACCCCTCGCTGATTAAAAGGGTAGGCTACCATCACCTTTTTTGTTAGTGTAATAGACTGCCCTTGCAACTGATAATGTCTTTAGCAACTCCCACAGGCTTTGATGAGGTGGATGATGTCTGCTTCCATGGTGGGCTAGAAGAAACCAACTGACAAGGTTTTTGTTGAAAGGGCCTTGCCACCTAGATGATTACTGCAACAACCCTCATGGATCATCTTGAAGACGTAATTTGTTTCTACTGTCCCTAAGCTCCTAAGGAGGGGTTAGGAGAACGACCTCTTATCGTAAGAATCTTCTTCAAATAGTGATCCGATCAGGATTGCTTAGTAGCTCCCCCCTTCGGAGTATGCTAGTATTTCAATCCGCTAGTCCAACTCCTCTTGCACAATTATGTCTTCCATCTGAGAGATGAGTGTGATATAAGTTATCACGTCTTGGGTTGACCAGCTGGATAAGGAGCTAGCCATCTGAGCCAACTCATTTGTTCGATGATTCTCCTCCTTGGGGACTCGTCAGAGAATGATCTCACTGAAATCCTCCTTGGCTTGTTCATATTCCTTTGTGTGCTTCTTCATCTTTTGGCATCTAACCTCGTAGGCATCGTTCAAATGGCGAATCACCAACTAAGAGTCAGAACATACCACTACTCTAGAAGCTCCCATTGCCTTAGTGGCTTGGAGCCAATTAGCAAGACTTCGTACTTTGCCTCGTTATTGAAGGCTCTGAATTGTAGTTGAACCGTCAGCTTCATCTAGTCCCCTTCTGGTGAGATCAACGACCACCTCAACTCCTCTCCTTTCGGTGGTCAAGGAGCCATCAACAAAGATCTTCCGGGACTCCTTTTCTGGGGGAGAATTTCAACCAAAAAGTTAGCTAAGGCTTGCACCATAATCATTGTTCAAGGCTGATATTGAATGTTGTATTCACTCAACTCAGTGGCCCATTTTACCAACCTCTTGGAGGTACCTAAGTGAGTGAGAATGTGGCTAATAGGGCTACTTGTCAACGTGGTAATGGGCTGCGATAGGATGTAAGGCCTTAATCTTCACGCCATGAGGACCAATGCCATCACCAACTTTTCCATATTACTATACCTTAACTCCCTTTAGAAGATGGCTGACATAATATACTAGCCTATGGTGATGCCTAGCATTGTAACAAGACTAAGTTGACCGCCACCTCTGTTATTGCTAAGTACACCCACAACGACTCTCTAGGATTAGGCTTCGATAGGATAAAGAGCTTGGCCAGATATTTCTTGAGTTCTGTGAAAGTTTATTCGCACTTGTCCCATTTGAAACAAGTGGACCTTCTCAGGTTCTTAACAAATAGTAAATTTCAATTTGTCGATCGAGAGATAAAACTAGCCAAGGCGGTGTGCTTCTCACTCAAACTTTGTCAGGATTGGTCTCGATTCCCCTCTCTGACTGTATCATAAGAACTTCCTACAGTGTACTTCGAAGACACTCGAGTTTAGCTTCAACTTGTATTTTCAAGTCATTCCGAAGGTCTCTAAGTCGGTTATGAGGCCTCTTGTTTGAACTGACTTCATTTGTATGTTGTCCATGTACGCCTCCACATTCCTCCTAATTTGTGGGTCGAAGATTGCATTCTTGACTCCAAAGAGCATGACTATATAACAAAAAGTATCGTCGGAGATGATGAAGCTAACCTTATTTTAGTCCTCTTGAGTTAAAGGGATTTGATGATATCCTTAGTAGGCATTCACCATGCATGTGACTTTGTGCTCGACCTTCGAGTACACTAGCTAGTTGATCCAAGGCAACGGATAATAATTTTTCTATCTAGATTTATTGAAATCACAGAGTCCATGCATATCCACCATTGCCTTGTAACCTTAGGCATCAACACCACGTTAGAAAGCCTAGTAATGAATTGTACCTCATGGATGTGCTCCGCCATTGACAACTTATCTGCCAGATCACCATGTCTTTTTTGGTTCCAATCCCTCTTCTTCTTCACCGACCTAGCTTGAGGAGATACTCTATGAGATGAGGCAAGATCCCTACCATGTCTTTGGCCGACCAAGCGAACACATCACTATTGCATGTAAGGCACACAACAACCTCTTTCTTTAAGTTGGGTCCTAAGCAACAATTCAAGTGGTCCACTCCAAGAAATCAAAGGCGTTTGGACTAAATAAGTTCCCCATCAATCGTGAGAGATGACTCGGCCTCTTACAGAAGGTGTACCTCTTGGGCTAACCCTCTTGGCTTCTCTTGATCCTTGAGATCTCTTTTTGGTTAACCCAAATGACCTCTATGTAGCACTTGCTGATCCTCCCTAACTTTGCCCACCATAATCTTTTAATGGTCGAGGGAAGTCACCGCCGCTAGAGCACTCAAGGTGGGGCACCCCAATATAGCATTATAGGCTAACAGTGCATGTTATAGGCTGACAGTGCACTCAAGGTGGGTCGCCCCAATATAGCATTATAGGCTAACAGTGCATGTTATAGGCTGACAGTGATTGTACGACTGTGAAAACAACCATCACCATCCTCAAAGGTTCCTTCCCAATGATAAAGGAAGGCTAACTTGACCCTATGGCCGCATGACATTCCTAGTGAATTCGAACAAGGTCGTGGCGATGAGCCTCATCGCCACTTGCCCTAGCTATATGTGATTATGGGTCCGCAAAGACTCGAGCCATGTCGTAGTTGGCCACAATGACACTTATCACTAGGGCGTCATTGTGGGGTAGTCACACCCTCTAGGTCTCTTGACCCAAACCTTGTTATGGGGGGATTCACAAGAGGCGGGGACTTCTTTGGATGGCAAAACTTTCTAGTCGACAATGTGTCTTCTGCACCTGAGTAGAATCTCCATTTGTTGCATCCTCTGATATCATGTTGATCATTCCCTGAGTGAGATAATTATTACCGAGCCAACCTGGAAGTGATTGAACCGAACCGGGTTTTACAACTCTCATTGGGTGGAGTGTGGGTCCTAGCTTCGGGGTTGTCTCCAGCGTAGTTCTCGACAAGGATTCTCCTCACCAAGGGTCTTGAATTCGAGGCTTGGTATGGATCACTCTTTCGATCTCCCTTTCCAATCTCTGACAATCCTGAGTGGCATGCCCACATTCCTAGCAAAAGGCATAAAAGAGACCCGACTTTATTTTTTAGGGACCTTACTTTAGGGGTGAGAGGCGCCGGAAGACCTTGCTTTCTTCATATATATGCAATATCCTCTCCTTGGTCACTTTGAAGGGTACTACTAGAATAAAAGGTTGTGGGGGTGGGAATTGTTGGATGCCTCGTCGCCCAACGGGATGACCACCAGGAGCCTTTGCCTTTCTCTTGGGCGATTGACCACCTTCTGTTGCTCCTTACACTGAGCTTTTTTCATGTTGATATACTTCTCCGTCCGTTTGAGGGTTTCCTTATATTCCCTCGGAGGTTTCTTCACTAAGGATCGAAAGAAATCCCCTCTTTCAGGCCTTGGAGAAGGGGTAGTATTTCTGGAATGGCTGAGAGGAGTTCTAGCGTTGCCTTGGTGAAGCGTTGTATGTTTTCTAGCAATGTCTTGGGTGAAGTTGCAGGCTAAGAGGTGTTTGGTCGTATCTCTTGCAATTGGCAAAATGATGTAAGAAAGTGAAGCAAAAGTTGCTAAAGGAGTGGATGGTCTCGAGCTTTAGGTGTTGAACCATTGTTGCGGTGGCCCCACTAGCATCATCAAGAAAGCCCGACACTTACTCCATCATTGATGAAGAAGAAAGACATTCTCGAATTGGCATAGATGATTCTCAGGATCGGAGGAATCATCATACACCCCCACCTGCGAAGGCCGAAAGTGGGTTGGGAGTTCTTCCACGAGAATGTCTACAAAGAAGGGGGTGTGCCTTTGGGAGGCCTTCCTCTTTTCCAGTGGGGGGTCTTTATGGGCCCCCTCAGGGCCCATCTACGCCAACCTCCCTTGGGAACTTTAAGTCGTGGCCTTTGACAACGGCTTCCCTCACAACCTTTGCTCCTCTCCCTTAGTTTCTGATGACCACGGGTGATTCTGATGATGTAGGACCTCCTCCATCATGGCGATGATGAGTTGTGTGAGCTAACTATGGGTGAGAGATCCTTCCATAGCTTCTCCTCCTTCACCTCCGTGGTGTTGTCGCCTGCATAAAGGAGGTTTTGCCTCCTAGTTGCTCTGCTAGGTGTTAACCATCCTCAGCATCTTAGCCCAATGTTTCCCATAGACTTTACCAAAATGTTATAGTTGAAATTTGCCTCCTTGCTGGACAATGGTGATGAAGCTCCCCATGATAATGTCGATAAACTTGTGTGGATTAACAGGCACTAGTTGTGGCTGAAATCCACCTCCTTGCTGGATGACAGTGACGAAGCTCTCCACAACGATGTTAGTAAACTTGCATGGATTACCATGCGATAAAGGGCATTAAAGTAGTCTAGCAAAGCCCCACTGATGCTTAAGTCAATCTTCGATGTAGAGTTTGAGAGAGAAAGCAAGTGGATCAACCCAGAGAGAGAGTGTAGGAGTCGATCCCCTTACCTTTGCTAGAGTTACCTCTTTTGTATGACTATTTGGGTGACCATATTGGTGATGGGATCTCGGAGTATAAACGTCATTCGAAGGGAGGGGCATGTCTGTGTATAGCATTGACAACATGTTGGATGATGACAACCTCTACTAAAGGTCCTATCCTAACATGAGTTAATCTTTCAAGTCGTATAGAGGGAGGGTGTTGCATAGGTCCTAGCAGAGGTAGGTCGCTCGTCGGAAGATAGCAGGGGCCTTGGTCACCGCCTATACGATTAGGTGCTTGGGAAGCGCAAGGCAGGCGCTCGGGGGCATAGAATTTCTAGGAGGTAGGGATGAGGGTACTCGGGAGGCCGAGCAATCTCCAATAGAAGGTACTCGATCGGGTACATGTGCTCTTTGCATGTTAGTACCCCTAATGGTTGATGGGGAGATCGTTAGAACCCCAAGTGGCGTGGAAGGCAATTTTGATCTTTGGTTAAATAAGTTTAAGTTATGCCTTACTATGTTTCTAATATGCGTGTCTAAGTGAGCAAGGATTTAGATAAACACACAGGTGATGTGTACAAATCGCAAGTGCACGAGTGTCATCAAATAATAAAATATCATCCTTTGGGATCCTGAAATCGAGTAGTAGTTCTTATGTAAAGTAGGTTATCCTAATGAATTGAAATTGAGCAATTGGTTGGGAAAGAAATCGAATTAAGAAAGAAAGAATAAAGTTGTGAGAAAATCGGTCTTAAAGAGCAATTCTAGGTCTTCGATTTCATTGTGACTATCCTTCATAATGTGGCTGTAATATCTCTTTTACCTTAATGTTGATCAAGCTTGAAGTTGGTCTACCCTAAGGTAATCGATGTTCCCTTTTGAATTTACACTGGTGTGTCTACTCAAATGTGGTGCCTACTTTTGGGATAACCTTACTAAAGTGATCGCTTTCTCAATGGAAGCTCTTGTCACGATGCCTCACGATCCTCTAGGCGCTATCCCTTAATTTGTGACGTCGAATCGGGGTAGATTCCTTATGCTTTGTGATAGCCAATGATATTGTCAGGAGGATTTGGACTACTTTGTGAACAACCCCTCAAGTCTAGTTGTTATAAATTTGGGATTGGAGTTCGTCTTTCGGTTCTCCTCCTCACCCCAAAGTGTGTGCTAATGCTCGTTAAGATTTATTAACACATTAAGTACGCTAACAACTAAATCAAGGATTAACACATCTTGCGATAAATAAAGATAAATAACAATACACAATTATCAAGTCATTGTTGAGTTACTCCCTAATCTTAAAATTAAGGAAAACTACTCTATGAAGATGGAGATACAAACCGAATACCTGGAATTAAGCATACTACAATTCAATGAAAGAGAAAAGAGTAAGAAAGCTCAATCGTAGGTGTGTGATGCTTTAGGAAGTTCTCCAGGCTCCTCGGTGGACGGAATCCTCGCGACTCCTTAGAAATGACTCTCTCCTAAGGTTCCCTATCATGGGAAAACCTTTGATAGGGAAGGGGAGATCCCTTGATCCCAAATGCCTCAAATAGACGCCTCTTTGGTCCTTTTATAGCCTAAAAAATTATCAAATTTGTTATGATTTTTCGAAAAAAGTTAGGGGCGCTGCCACTGTGCCATAGATGTGTTGGGAAGCATGACCTGACCGTGTTGGCTTCTAGAAGTCATCAGTGGTTGGCCGAACACAACCATGTCAAGGGACATGACCTGTCGGTGTGCGATGTTGGAAGTCCAATTGCTACTCCATTACTTGCCTAGCTCCATAAGTGATGCACTACCATGTCAGGGGATATGGTCAGACCGTGCACCATGTTGGAATGCATGCTCTAAGGCTCTTCTGACTCTAGTTAAGATCCAATTTTACATCCTTTCAATAAAAACACATAAAGAACAGTTCTCCGAATTAAAAAGATAAAAATAATGTAAAAACGATGAAAGTATTCAAAATATGCTCATGTAATGAAACAAATGCATGTTAAATAATATCGAAAACATATGCATGAAACACACACATCAACATGACAATTCAATGACTTAGGGTCGATGGACTACAGTGAAGGGTGGTATAGGACACCCAAGAGACTACAAGGACAAAAAGTATTAGAGACAGTGAAACGTAGGAAAGAAGATGCAAGCGAGTGAGAAGGATGATCGATCAACGAGCATTCGAGATACGAGGAGCTTGGCGGAAGAGGATTTTGGTGGAGCTAGAGGGACGCACAAGAAGTGAACCGGAAGGACTTGGTGCATCCGAAAGATGAGAAATCGGGAGAAAGTCTGCGCAATGTAAGCTGGTGAGCTGAGTTGAGTGACCTATACTTGGGATGAGGGTAAAAACTCAACTTAGGCAGATTCGATCGTAGGCTACTTGAGTCAGGAGGTTCGGGTGATAGGAAAAGGTTTTCGATACCTTTCGATCAATTGAAAACAAGGATTGGTTGACCGATGCATAGTGTTTTGTCGTTATTTGTTTTGAATAGGTGAGTAGTGGAGGATCGGGCTACTGTTGGGTTCAAGAGATTGGAAATAGTGGATCAAGCAATCGGAAAGCCACTTGTAAGGTCATCTAACTTGGAGACCCGATTAGATGATTGGAAAGGAATCCGGTCGATCAGAAATGTGCCAGATCAGCATAATCGATAAACGATGACTTGTTCATGGATGAGATTGATGTGCCACATTAGAGTTTTTCGATCTGACCATATAGGTTTTTCCAATCAACCGAACTTGCCACGCTAGCAAAAGATTAGTTTCGACTAGAGGTTATAAAAGAAGGCTTGGGGCTCGAAGGTAATCAACCACACTCGAGAAAATTACTCTACTTGTTGTTCTTTATTGTTTAAGCCTCTGTTCTTTCATATTGTACTTACCCTTTGTATAAGAGGTTTTTCTACCTCCGACAAGTTACTGTGGAAGAGAAAAATAATAGACGACGTTGTGCATAGGCCTCGGAGTAGCTAACCTTGGGGGTTGTGAATCAAATAAAATACTGTATCTTTATTTGTGTAAGTCTTTATATTTATCCTAACATAGTGTGCGACCTTCCTAAGTAATTAGCAAGAGAGAAAGTGATTTTTATTGTTGGTACGCTATTCACCCCTTTCCCCTCTAGTGATCCCGAGATTCCACATCAACACATGCTTCTGCACACCAACAGTATAAAGGGAGGGTGCTACATAGGTCCTGATAGAGGCAAGCCGCTCGTCAGAAGATGGCAAGTGCCTTGGTCACTTGAGAGTTGACCATCCATACAGTCGGGTGGGAAGTGTCGGGTGCTCGGGAAGTGTAAGGTGCTCTAGGGGCATAGAATTTCTAGGAGGCAGAGAAGAGGGTGATTGGGAGACCAAGCAATCTCCTACCTACAGGTAAATGTGCCCTTTACATGATCTGGCAAGGGGTCATATGCCTCTGATGTCAGACGTGGATGGCTCATTGTATGACCTATTGGAATATCTCATGTGCCACGGGGAGTCTTATTCCGGGGCATGGATGATATATGTAGAAATTTATGAGGAAAATCAGAGGACACCAAATTCTTCATTGGAGAGCAATGTCCAATGAAGAGCAATGTGCAATCAGCATCTTCATTGGAGAGCATGATCGGAGCCCCAAAAGGTCTGCCTAAGCTTGTCCATCTTCATGATCACTAAAGCAGGAATTAGGAAAACTTGAGAAGGATAAAAGCAAAGCAGACATGTTTGTGTGTAAGTAGCTTAATGATAGGGAGGAAAGCCCTGTGCCAAAGTAGACCATTTCCAATCTGTTAGGTTGAGAAGTGCCCAATTGAAAATCAAATCAAGTTAGCTAATAGGAAAGTTGAGCCTTGCGCAAGTAAACCCTGGAAAATACCTCCCTAGCAACTGATGACAACCCAATAAGATAAAACATATTTTAACGTGTTTGCTATCATCCTGCTAAACAAAGAAAAGGAGAAAAAGGTAATGGGAGGTTACAAGAGGACTCAGGTCAATTTTGGTAAAGAAGGTGGTGTCATCTGCAAACTGTAGAATTTGGAAACTAAGAGAGCAACAATTCTTTCAACACCAAAACACAGAAAAGCCAAAAGGATAATGGGAGTTTACAAATAGAACTGAAGTCAACTTTGGAGGAGAAGATGATGTCATCTCCATAGTGTAGAAATTGGAAACCAAGATAGCAACAATCACAGCAGAAAAATCCAGTCTTCTCTCCTCAAGATGTGGTGCAGAGTGTTAGATAACAAGATGAAAAGGTATGGGGATAGAGGATTCCCCAAGCTAAGGCCATGACCACATTGGACCAATTACCAACAGGATTATTAACCACCTGAGCTGCCCTAGTAGAAGAAACAACCCCCATCATCCACCCATCCATCTGCAAGGAAAACCAATTCTCGACCAGTTGACATTATCAAAGGCTTTTTGAAAGTCAATCTGATAGCTGCCACCTCCTTTCTATAATGACACCAACGTACAATTTCTGTAGCACACATGAATCAATTTGCTAAAACTTTTACTTTTGTAGAAGCAAACTGGTGTTTCTAACCAGTAGAGGAATAAACTTCTGATGGGGCATTGGATTTCTCTCGGTCATGCCTAGCCCATATTTGCAGTTCTTGCACCTTGTTTTATTTTCACAATAGGATTTTCTTGTAAAATTTTCTTACACCACTATCTGGTTCTTATGACCATTTGCTATGCTAGAGCCACTACTACATGTTAAGAATTAGGATGAAGTTACTTTTTCTAGCTTTTATCTTTTTATTAAGCACAATATTTGACAGTCACTTGGTGATTGATTTTGATTCATTTCCTCAAGTTGTCAAGTTTTGAGACTATTTAATAGTCATCCATTATGTTGTTGGTTCGGTATGGATGTTTGGTAACTGTGATGGTTGTACAAGTGGTGCATTGGTACCTAATTATATAGAACTAGTGTAGGGGAAAAGTTCATAGACTGTAGTACAAGGGAAAATAAAAATAATAATCTCCAAGAAATAAAATACAAATAGCAGAAAGAATATTCTTACAACTTTCATTCAGATTCTAAGAGTCTATTGTATAATCCTATGTGATGTGCAATAGTTCAGCTCCAATAATAATAACTAATACTGGACAAGGACTTATCACTCAATTTGTGGCTTTAGGAAAGGAATTGTTGCCCTTTCAATGCAATGATGGAAAGCAGAGCATATGGATTTTATGCAGCATTGACAGGGATACTGACCTCCTGGTCAGATCCTGATTTAGACCCCAGTGTTACCATTGATTGGTTGGACTTTGGACATATCTATCAATGTTTAAAAAACATATATGACTCATGCAGCTGTGGGAAGCCAAATTAGAAGTTTAAAAATCATAGCTAGTGAATGTTTAATGAACATAGTGATTGAGGTTTGCAGTATGCCAAATTAGAGATTTACACTAAGCCAAACTAGAAGCATCCTTATGGATGAATGATCATATATAGGGCAACTAGTTAGAAATAACACATTTTTGTTTGGTTGTAATTAAGTTGGTTCTTAACAATTGACATAGATACAGGAAAAAGATTTTGTTGATATTTATGATTGTTTTTAACTATCAAGGATTAAATTATGATCAGCTATTGATCTTGTTAAGTTAATTGACAAGTATATCAAATTATCTCTCCTAAAGTTTGAAATCTCGAGCTGTTTCGCTCGATACTGGTGAAAATTTTCGTTCCGCTAGCGGACTGGCATCGGCACAGTGTTCCGACTGGGATGGAGGCGTCGCCTGGGTCCGGCAATGCCTCCGGAGGTGTCGCCCGGGCCTTGGTCGTGCGGCCTGCACGTGCACCTAGCGATTGCGAGGATTTTTTTTTAAAACTTAGGTTTTAAAACTTAGGTTTTAATAATCAACTCCTAAGCTATAGTTAGGATAATTTAAATAGGCTTAATTAAAACATCTTAAAATTATCCTATTATTTTTTAAAAATATATATTATTTTTATTTTTTATTTTTAAATATTTAGATTAAATTTTTTATTTTTAGTTAATATATTTTATATTTTAAAAATACCGAAACTATATCGGCACGGCATGATATGGTACCGAAACTGTATCGTTCTGGTCCGGGACTGAAATCTCGGCACGGCTCAATATTTTAAATCTTGATCTCTTCATGCTTGTTGAAAAAAACACTAGAAATTGTATATTGGTATTTAAACTTTGATTGGCTAGGAGACAATAACAGCAGGTGTTTAATTCTTCAAATTGCTTCACTCCAAATTGGGAAGAAACAAAGGGAATATATTTGTTTTTTTTTCAATTAGATGACTAGATTATCCTAACTTTTATGATTTAATCCTTAGAATAAAATTAGGTGGTGATGGAAAAATTCACTCTCAACTACTGCACTTTTTCTGCCAAAATTTTCCAGTTTTGTTTCAAGTAATAATTAATTACTTTATTTTGGAAGGTTATTTTGATTTAAATTTAGTACGTTTGTGATGATTTTTGGATTTATTCTCTATGACAAATTTGAATGGATCTTTTAGGATAAAAGTTCAAGGATTGAATGTAAAATGAATTATCCCTTGAATTTTCTTTCCAAGCAAAGAATACTAGAGATCATAAACTTTTGTTAATTTCTCCTGACCATCTATCCCCAAGTAAATAAGGAGAAATTGTGTTGATTCCTCTTTTCCCTTACCTTTCCCTTCCGTCCTCTCATTTTTCATGTTTGTTTTCTTCAATGTAAACACAGCTTTAGGATGAAGACCAGTTTGAGCTGTTCTAATTGTCTTTAATATGTTGTAATTGTTTTCTGTATTTTTGATATGATAAGTTGAAGAGTTTCTTCCAGCTGTTGCTGCATATCATTAATTGTGTTTTTCGGTCCAAGTCACCTTATGCATTTTTTGTGGGGTATCCTTATCTACTTTTCAAGCAAGGACTAATATATCCTTTTTTAATAATCTGGCATCTGCAGATTATATTTTTTTGAGCCGAATAACCCACTGGAACATGACTTCTGTGGTCTTTTAATGGAGGCTAAGTCTGGCCAAAAAATGGTCGAAGTTCTTGAGTCTTCACCTTGCAAAAGACTGAGAAACAATAACCCTTCAAAATCAATTGCATCAATTTCAAGTGACATGATGAACCAACAAATCTGGAAGGACTTTCCAGAAGATCTTTTTGAAGCTGTCATTGCAAGACTCCCCACAGAATCCTTCTTCAGGTTCAGGACTGTTTGCAGAAAGTGGAATTCTTTATTGTCCTCTAGCACCTTCTCCCAACAAATTGCAGAAGTTCCACAATTACATCCTTGGTTCTATGCCGTCACCCATGAAAACATAACCAAAGGAGTCATGTACAGTCCGATCCAGAGGAAGTGGCATCATATCTCCATTTCATTTCTGCCTGCAAAGACGGTACTTCTTCCAGTTGCCTCAGCTGGTGGTCTCGTGTGCTTCTTGGATTTAGCGCACAAAAATTTCTATGTTAGTAATCCTCTCACTGACTCATTCAAAGAACTTCCACCAAGATCTTACCGAGTGTGGTCAAGGGTGGCTGTTGGGATGATATTAAATGCCAAGACTGCGTCCAATGGATACAAAATAGTGTGGCTAGGATGCAATGGAGATCACGAGATCTATGACTCCATTCGTAAGTGTTGGACACATTGTGCCGATTTTCCTCCAAGCATCAAGCTTCCACTCTCTTTGAATTTTAGGTCGCAAACTGTGTCTATTGGCAGTACCATCTACTTCATGCATGCTGAACCCAATGGCATCTTGGCGTATGATGTGGCAACTAGTGTTTGGAAGCAATACCTTATCCCTTCGCCGCCACATATTACAGACCATACACTAGCAGAGTATGAGGGCCAAATTTTGCTTGTAGGGTTGGTAACTAAGAATGCTGCCACTTGCATCTACATATGGGAGATGCAAAAGATGACTCTCCTCTGGAAGGAGGTGGACAGAATGCCAAACATATGGTGCTTAGAACTTTACGGTAAGCACGTGCGGATGACATGCTTGGGCAACCATGGGTTGCTCATGCTTTCTTTGAGGTCGAAGCGGATGAACCGTCTGGTCATGTATAATTTGTCTACAAAAGAATGGCAGCGCGTGTCAGAATGCTTGCACCCTCATGGTCGGAAAAGACAGACGATCGCTTGTGGAACTGCATTTCACCCATTTCCGACTGCTCTTGCTTGATGGCTCTTCCTTGGCTTTGAACTGATGTGAACATTAGAAGCTTTTGCATTATGGCCAGCACCGTGCCCATTCCTTTGAATGTTGCCTTTGGCCATCAAAGATGCATCAAGCCTTAAATTTCATCTTTATTGGATTGAAGAACAAATTTATGTCCTAGAAGAAAAAACTTGATGTTTCGAAATTCACTTCGTCATTTGCTTTAACAGTTCATTCAAAGTGAAACATGATGACCTACCCAGACAGTAAGCTATTGTGCCCTCTAGTATGTGCTTGTGCTTGTCTCACGTATGGGCAAGGCCATCGTTTGATATTCATAAATTATTCCATGGCTTCGTTGACTTGACCAACTGGCAGCGTCCAGAAAATGGGGTTGGTATGATCAAGTCACTGAGAACTAGTTTGAATTTTTGCCTAAACTTGAAATGTCGATGTGCTCAAATCCAATTGAGAAATGATAATAAAGAAGAATTGGGTCACTTGATCTTGATTTATTTTTTAGGTAAAAATAAAAAGGATGTCTTTTTTTTTAAATTGTCAAAAGGACGTCTCATTTTATTTATTTTTTAATCAAAAGACATCTCATACCTTTGTAAAATGATATAATTGTTAGTAATATTTTCATTTTTATCTTATCAATATTTTTATTTAAATTCTGAATTACTCAAGTGTATTGTAACAATTATAAAATTGTAATTGATATAATTAAATTTTCATAGAGTTGTATAGCATTTTGTAACTGTTACAAATGATTTTTTTAAAATAAAATTATTTAGAGCTTTTGAAAAAATTTTAAATGATAATTGTTGACTTGATTTAAATCAGATTGTTATGGGTTCCAATTTGTAACCAATTGTAGATCTCTAAACGAATTTTGATTTGATATATTGTGTATCCCATGATTCAACTTGAGTCAAATTATGATCTCTTAAAGTTTAGATTTTAACATTTTACGCTATAATAGTTACGAAATTGTAGCTGTTATAATTGTGTAGCAGCTATGGTTTTGTAGCTACTATTGATGCAGTTTGCCTCCAATATTTCGATGTTTGACAATGTACCTAGGTCTAGTTAGTTTGATCAAAGGTTGATTCAAATAAAACCTAATATTTGGATATGAGTGAAGTATAATCAGGTCAAAGTTGACCGGATGATTAGCAAAGGAAATTTTAAGTGAAGGTTAAGCAAAAGAAAAAGTTTTAACTAGAGGCTAGACAAGGCAAGTCCAAGTTATGCTAATCAAAGATTAGGCAAGGAAGACTTTGGGGATCAAGGATACCATGTGGGGAAGTCTAGGTGGATTAGTAGACCGAACATCTAGCAAGTCGATAGGTCAACGAAGACCAGACATCGAAAGGAAAGTCTTGGGGGTCGAGTGATTGAGACTGAGCAGAAGTCCAAACAGATCAAGGGTGACTGAATGTTTGACAGTGAGCAGTCTACTGAGTGATTAGCCTTAACTTGAGGTTAAGTAAAGGGAAAATCCAAGTAAGGTTTGAAGGACCGAATGTTTGGTGGGTAGAAAGTTTATTGAGTGACTAGTTCTAACTAAAGGTTAGGTAAGGGTCAGTCCAAGCAAGTCAAAGGTGACCTGATGCTTGGCAAAAGGAAATTCTAAGGGAGTGACTCTTAGGTAGAGAAGTCTAGTAGGTTAGACTTATAAGATAAGGCTTAGGTAAGCCTAGTAGGTCAGATATACTATTGTTAAGGCTTAGGTTGTTTGCTTATTTGTTGTATATGTGCCTTGTAGGAATTTGGAATTGGAAACAAGACTAAGGAAGCAGACAAAAGCAAACAGATGTAGCCAAACCAAGCTCGGAGGGAATTGGATTCGACTTGAGGTGAACTAAGTCGAACCAGCTCTAGGCGCCGGGATTATGCTCCAAGTGCTCGGACGGTCCATGCTCCCTGGGCTGGTCCAAGCACCTAGACCAACATAAGATGTAGTATGGATAAGGCTTGGTGGTGTCAGATCTGATCAGGTCAATCCGAAGCGCCCGATAGGAGATCCAAGTGCTCGGATAGGCCTTTATAAGGCCCCTCAACTAACAGCTTGAAGATCAACAATTCACTAGTTCTATCACATTCTGATGTGTTCGTGAATGCGACTGAAGCTCTGCTCGTGCAACCAAGGAAGTTTCAGGAGAGATGCGTTGCGCTCAAAACTTTTGAATTGATTCTCAAGAGTTTGTTTGTGTTTACCTTCAACTTGTTCTTCATTTCAATATCCTTGTGCTTGTTCTAAATTGTAAGACGGGTTTCTCTACCTCCGAAAAAATTCTATAAAGGAGACCGTTAGTGGACGGGTAGCCTCCTGTACATATGCCTTGGAGTACCAACCTTGGGGAGGTTGGAAACCAAGTAAATCCTACCATGTCTTTGTGTTTTGTTTATTTAATTCCGTTGTAAGTTTTCTTTGATAGAATCTAACACACGAATGAAAGACGAAATCGAACGAACAAACGAGCGAGATTCACCCCTCCCTCTCGCACACATTGGTCCTACAGCTACAACTGAGTTGTCACGTAGTTGTAGCAATTATGATTTTGTAGTTGCTACAACGTGAATGTTAAATCCTAAACTTTGAAAGACCATAACTTTTGATTCGGATTGAACAACGAGATGCACAATATAACAAATCGAAGTTCGTTAAGAGATTTCCAACTAGTTATAGATTGAAACCCATAGCAACCCAATTTCAACTCAAAAAACGTCGCATCTTTTCGAAGACTCCGAATAATTTTATTTTTTTTTAAAAAAAAATCATATTGTAGCAATAACAAAATCATAACTACTATAACTCGTAGCAACTACGATTTCATAGCTGTTACACCCTCGGTTCAAGATTTAGATGGGAAATATAAATGGAAGATAATAATAAGAATAATATGGTAGAGGATAGTTGGATCATTTTATAAGACGGTAGGCTATCCTTTCGATAAAAAATCAAAATGGGATATCTTTTCGATGATTTAGAATAAAAAAAATATCCTTTTGATTTTAACCCTTATTTGTTTATGTTTTAAATATTCCGATTGAATCATTAAATCCACGAAGGTAAACAATATCGGTGAAAAAGTTTACAGTAACTTTCAGATTCCAAGATACTAATAATTCGAAGCCAATACGATTAAGAATCATATTCAACAATAATTGAAATTACAAATAATGTCAATATTAACGATACATCAGCATAACTGCTCATCTTCCTCTCAATTTCAAGCATTGGACACTGCAATAGTACATTTCTGGTCTAAAACAAACCTACATACTATAACCAATGAAAGCATATCACATTTTTGGCATTACATATGCTTCTTGTTAAACTTCTTCATACCCGACTCCCATAGAGGTTGGCGTATACGACCTTAGTCCTGTAGACGAGAAGCAAGCTCAGGATAGCTGCGACGACACAGAACCCTGACATCAACAAGGAAGACAGGAAGAAGCATATGGTTCCCTCACACTTAAGTGCTTTCTCTTCACTCAAATTTGCAACACCCAGAATTGTGCCAAATACGGAAGGTGAGTTAATGTGCATGTGAGCTTGTTTTTCTGCTTCATAGTCATAAATACTGCTTGCGATAATACCAGAGAAGATTAATGAACCAGTTGGATTTGCTACTGTGAGAAAATTGTACAATGCTCCAAAGTTCTTCAAGCCAAACAGTTCAGAGGCAGCAGCTGGTATGATAGACCAATGAGCACCATATCCAAGCCCAATCAGCAGAGTTCCAATGTGCATTGCACCTGGCCAATCGGTTGTGAAGCAGAGATGGCCAAACGACATCAAAATTTGAGCTGCTACAAGTGCCGCAGGCCTTGGATATGCCCGATTCCTATTCAGATTTGCAAATATGAGATATGCAAATTAGAAATAATCGCCTATCGCTTCTGTTAAGATGACAAACAATGTGAATTTTTTTCACGACGTAAATCATTCCCATGGATACAGTTAGCTTAGTTTGTATCACTCCACTGCGATGCAACTGATGACACAATAAGCAATTTGAGAGTTTTCATATGCAACCATGAACTTGTTGCTAGTATTTAGATAAGATCTTTAGCTTCCCTAAGCCACAATTAATGAATCAGTACAAAACCACAGTCATCCAAGTTATTCTATAACACAACCAATATTTTTGGTGCATTTATGCATAATTTAACAAGCACAACCTTAGTAGCATTAAATAATATAATGGAAGTTATGATTCATTCATTCATTTAATTGCATTTTGCACAAGATTGAAACCCTTGTAATTGCATTGAGGTAAACAAAATGGCTGAGAAATATGAAGATTTCATTGACTACTAAATACCTCGGCACATATATTCAAAAAGAAAAAGCTTTATGGGCCACATTGCAATGATCAATAGCAGGAAAGAAAGAAAAAACATGGCAAAGCAATACCTGACAATGACCTCAGAAATGTAGCCTCCACCCACTCGTCCAAGAAAGTTCCAAATACTGATCATGGAGACAAAGATGTGGGTGTTTATATAGCCTAAAGATTGGCTCATCTGACCCAAATTATCAATAACTGTTAGACCAGATCCTGATCCCAACAAAAGAGAGAAAAACAGTAGCCAAAAATCTGCTTTAATAAGTGCTTGCAACAGCGTGAAATCCTCTCCCCTGTGTGGGCCTTTTCTCCGTTTGATCCTCACAGCTCCCTCAGCTGCAGCCAGAAAATGTCTTGCCTGTAAGTGCGCTATTCTCTTCTGCCTCTCCGATTCAGGAAGCAAGTCAACTTCCTTAAGTTTCTCATCCTCAACCTCACTGAATATCACCTCCTGTTCTTTTGCAGGTCCTTGTTCTGCCTGATGCTCAGCTAAAAGACTCTCCTGAGTCGGTGGAAGATCACTCGAACATGTCAAGAATACAGGTACGATAATAGGGAGTAAAAGCACAAAGAGTAGAATGAGTGTAAATATAGTAGTGATAGATTTGCTCAGGTCAACTAGGTCTTCAAGTAGCATGACACCCAATAGATAAGCAGCAAGAAGCAAGCAGACACTGTAGATGAAGGTAAAACTATGTTCATCCGAAGGTTTCACTTGTCTGTGCCCTCCAGTTGGTCTGACAATGAACATTAAGGCAATCACTACCATGGTTGGACCAACCGCAACCATAAAAATGAGAGCAGCATGATCAGGGGTGTGTATCATCACATATATCTGAGTTAAAATAGCACCACTCAGACCAGCAAATCCCTTCAGAATGCCCACTACAGGCCCCCTGCTTTGGGGAAAGTTCTGTACACAGGAAACCAGTGCTGCAGTATTGAAGTAGGTCTCACCATTGTTCCCGACGAATATAAGAATGCACATCTAGAAATCAACAAAGGTAAACAGATTAAGAAAGGGGCACTTATATAAGTTATCACAAATCACCATTGGTAGCACAACCAAGCAGCCATTTAGTTACAAAAAGAGAAAATTACTTTGGATAACCGATCAGCCATTCAAGAGTAATAAGTTATGCAAAAGTTGGGGAAAAAAAAAGTGTAAGGGAAAAAGCCCCCATCCCACGAATTCTGGAAATATGAAATGAAACAATTTGTAGAATCTACAAGTTCATACCAGTTATCAATTACTTCATTCACAACATAATCTAACATGCAGTTAAAGAATATTGTTGCATCCTTGATTTGCATTATATTCAAATAAACAAAGGAGGAGCTTGTTAGGGTATCCAAAACAAGGGTATAACTACAATTGGGAGAGGATAACTTTTTTTTATCACCAGTAAGAGAACTAGTCATCTACAGAGGGACTATAAAAACCGATTCCAATGCATCAAGAAAAGGTAAAACTAAACTTTAGTCAAGCAATAAACCCTAATGAAGAGCGCACCGAACTATATAAACTCACCGCCCAAAGAGGCAAAACCGGGATTTTCCCAGTCACGACGAGCCAAACCAATCCATACCCGACGAGGTTCTGCATCGCGCCGACGAGGAGCGCGGCCCAGAGCGGCATGACTTCACAGAGCGTGCCGGCGAGGAACCCAACGCTGTCGCCGAGGTCCTTGACGACGCCAAGGCAGGCGATCTGGCGCTGGTTGTACCCTAGCGAGCTCTTGATCACCGGCGATATGCTTCCGAACAAGTAGCCGATGCCGGACCAAGACTGCATCCACATTGCCGCCACAAGCACCAGCCATCGGTCGTAGAACAAGGACTTGAGCTTCCCTTGGAACCTACTCATGGCGATTCCTCGCTGCGCCTGCGCCTCCAAAACGATCAAAGACGCGATCTTTCTGATGCTTCTTCAGTAGTTGTGGAGTGTTGGAATTGAGTTCTGTCGTCGTCAGTAATTATTATCATTATTGATAGGATTTCAAATCACAGACTTTTAAATAGAGTAATGTTTAACATACCCCCCTGATATTTACTAATTTTAAAAAGAGTTCTTGAAATTTTATCATATATAAAATATCTTTTCAATTGGCTAACTTAAGATAATATTTAAAAAGAATAAAAATAAGTATATAAGATAATTTTAATAGTGAAATAATAAAGAATAGGTTGATATTAATAATTCTTTAAAGGATAATTTTAAAAATCAGGAACCATTTTAAATATGGACAACCACTTGTATAATAAAGATGTACAATAAAAATTAGCCCCTGATATATAGTTGAGTTAGTTATGATAGAGTGAACTTGTTTAAGTGGACAAAGCTCGAATCTTAGCGAAGTCGAGATATCGTGGCTAATTGCAACTTCTCGATTGATCTCCTTACAGATAATCGTAGGACCGATCGTGTGAAACTACTAGGGTAGCGAATTTCACCTTTTTACTGAAGTATGATAAAAATTAGTCTCCAGGACATAATTGAGTTGATTATTACAGAGCAGATTTGTTGAAGTCAACCAGAGTCGAATCTCGATGAAGCTAAGACAATATATTCTTCATAGTAGTCAACTGTAATTTTCTGATTTATCTTCTCACAGATGATCATGAGATCCCATTAGGATGACATATTTCACCGAAGTACGATAAAAATTATATTTATATATATTCTGGCATGAAATAATATATAAAGAAAAATAAAATGACTTTTGAGGAAGACTTGATAGATTCGCAAGTTTTAATAGAGTTAATAATTCTGCTAGTGTTATTAATTATGCCATAAATTACTCAACAGAAACTACATATAATAAGATAGATCATTATATTTTTTAAAAAATAACATAATATACAGTTGATTAAACTTTTTTTTTAAAAGTTAAATTAACAATCAAACATAAAATATTATTTATTTCAAATAATTGAAACCAATGAATAGGTTAATAATTGTTAATTAATTATAAATTGACAAGTCTTTTTTATTTATATTATCAAAAGAATGTTTTTTTTAATTATTAAAATATTATCTCATGCATAATTTAATACTCAAAATATCATCTGTGATCTACCTTAGAGCTATCTCGTATAACCCTACAGCTGCTTTGTACAAAGCAATGCCACCACCTTGATGTTGCTTTGTACAAAGCAGCAACACCTTGATTTAAACTATGAGTTATATTATTAAGTAAGGTGTCTCTCGAATATGATTGAGTTGGTTACTACATAATAGATTTGCTGAAGTGGACAAGAGTCGAATCTTAACGAAATCGAGATAATACCCTTCCCATAGTGGTTAATTGTAACTTCCTGATTTACTTCCTCACAGATGATTGTGAGACTACTGTGGTGATGAATTTTACATTTTACTGAAATGAGTTATATTATCAAGTAGGTTTTAGTAGATGAGAAGTTTTAATAGATCGAGGTTGGCTACATATTTAGCACACAACAAATTCTCAAAGTAAACTTTTGGCAGGTGAATTGTGAGAGACTATGAGTGACCTATATTTGGCATCAAGGTAGTTTTCTTACTTAAGCGATAACTGAATTAAAAAATATGTGTTGCAGGATCAAAATCAACGATTCATTCGACAATTGATAACAAATAGTCGACTAATATGGTTAGTTGATTAAAGAGTCGATTGAAGCTAGAAAACTCATGACAAATCGAGTTGAGTGGACTAGATGACAATTAAATTGATTGATCAATCAAATGATAATTTTAAATTTAAATTATTATACTATTAAAATAGGATACTTCATAATATAGTTATAGTTATCACTAGTAATCTATTGATATTAGGTTCTAAGCAATCAATTGATAAAATAATTTACAAGATGTTGGTTCCCGTAGCTTCGGGAGGATGCAAACTGATATAGATCGTCGAGGTTAATGTTCAACAACGATATTGCTCCACTACGGTGCTTACGGATACAACAATTCGTTACCAAGATACAACGACGAACGTCTCAGAATAGTAGCACTTCAAATTCTGAGACCAGCGAACCCTCTCGTAGGCTTTTTGGATTCCGAATGCACAAGATAAGATGAATGCAAAGTGCAAAGTACGTCAACAAAGTGTCCATTGCGCGCCTGCCCGCGTGGCGGACTCACAAGTGCGAGCACTTGCTCGTCCGTGAGAAGAGAACACATGAGTTTTTTTGTGTTAACTCCATTAACACAACATCATTAATAAGGAAAGGAAGTCCATCGAAAATTTCTGATGTGGGATTATTCCCCATGCATTTCCTTATATAACATTAATTTCGTTAATTAATGTTATTTTGGACCGACTTTAAACAATTAATTTCTCATTCATCCTTAATCGGTTTTGAGCAAATTAATAGTCTAAATCCATCTACACGAAACGTATATTTTGATTTTGAAATCAATTATGACTTTCATCAATTGATGGCATCTTAATTTTTTACAAAACCATATTGATCCTTTTAAGGCCCTAATATCCAACAGAAGATTCATTCACGAAATAGATCTTGATTAGTTGAGTCAAATAATGAGATTGAAACAATCGTCTGATGACATAGTCATCAAAGTAAATGGTCACAATGCAAGAGGATCATGAACGAATCTAAATTAGTCGATAGATGATGTAGAATAGTTGACTAATGACAACTACCAAAAAAAATGATCGAGATCTAAGTGTATTGGTAATAATCTAGATGAAACTATCATGAACTAATGGACTGCATCAAAGGTTGATTTAAAAGGCAATTCAATCGACTAACAACGAGATTGAGGCGATTGGATGAAGTAAAAGTTGAGCAATGGTCGTTGCGTATAGAGATTTAATAATAATTGATTAGTCAACCAGGATAAATTAGTCGACTAATGGTGATCATTATTACTCGATAAATATCTAAAAAAGGCACTTCGAATGGACACCAACAGTAATGACATACTCTCTACAACAATTTCTTCATCAATTTTTAAGCTCTAAGCTTTGAATTTTGTTGTCTTTCATTTGATTTCATAAGTTTAAGGTCTTTAGCACTAAGTTCCATATTCTACAAGCTATGTTATTGCACTTCATTTACTATTATTTGTAATATCTTTTGCAAAATTATTTCTCTTTCTATAGAAGGTTTATACGAATGAGAAGAATAATGATTTTTCGTGAGTTGACTCACTTTACGGTAAAATAGGAATCGATTGTTTTATTTTCTTACTGTTCTTATTATTTCTAACATTTTAAAAGGTATTTTATATTTCCACTATGATTATAAATTAAAAGGTCTCTTCTTATATTTTAATTAATTTTTATTGAAGTGTACACTTCCCCTTCTCTTGCAATAAAAAATGGAATCGGTCACTTTAGCAGTCTTACACGATCGATCTCACAACCATCTATAAGGAGGTAAATCGAAAAATTATAGTTGATCATTATAGAGAGGGTATTTTCTCGATTTTATCGAAATTTAATTCTTTTCCATTGTAGCAATATGTATCTAGTAACCAACTTAACCCTACCTCGAGAGTTGTTCACTGCCCTTCTATTCACCCCAGTGACTCCACACAGTCGGCCTCATGACTATATGTGAGAAGGTAAATCGAGAAATTATAGTTGGTCACGACGGAGGAGGGTATTGCTCGGCTTCGCTGAGATTCGAACTCTTGTCCTCTTCTGCAAATCTGCTCCATCATAACCAACTCAACTATGCCCCAGGAACGTTCACTCCCCTTCTAAAACCATAATACATGATCTCATAGAAGTGGCCATAAACTATATTATCACAATGTATCATGTAAATTTATTTTATTATTTATATTTCTTATATTATCACTTTGTTGAATCATATTCAATTATTATAACATTGTTATTCTCCCCACATGAGATCAGCCTCAATTTTCTAATTTACTTCTTTATAGATGATTATAAAATCGATCATGTGAAACATCCAGCGTCAACGTCGTATGACTTTTTGCTGCAAAGAAAGTAAGTGATCATCGACTATTCATGCACTCTCTCTAATTGGATCATCATGGTTCCATCAATCTCAAATTAGTCACAAGGTCATCACAAATTCTCAAAATCATCATCCCCAAACCCAAAATTCAAACTGTGATAACGCTAACCGTATCTGCATGATATCATGAGAGTTTGACGTTATGTCATCGCAATCCAGTTTTGGATAAATAACACTATTGTTGATTGGCGCAATAATCAATCCTGCTACAATAATTGAACTGTCAACCGCACGTATGATCGTGGAGACGATCGTATAAGGTCGTTGGAGTGACAGATTCTAATTTGTTACAATAATTGAACCGGCCAATCCTTTCATTCGGAACGCTTGAAGCTCGGATGAGATACGCATCTTCGCAGCCAACTGAAATGAAACAGAGAGACGTCTCATTTAATGTTTCTTCCAAAGGATAAATTGACTTCCTTCAATAATTCGACAGGCAATATGATGTTTACCTACGCGGACAGGGGAACAGATTGATTTATTTTTATGGGGAAAAGAAAGGTAAATTATTATTTATTTATTTATTTTGATTTGAGTTTTCACTTTTTTATTTAATCCTCAAACGTTCAAAGACAATCATCTTATCTCCCGTCGTAGTTAACTGGTGACCGGTGGGAAACTTCCATGGAATCGGACCGATCACCCCAGGGATTGAGTCAATACGACTAATTAGAATTATCATTTTTGTCGCCGGGGCTATGGTGCCGCGGTAGGACATTCAGGTTGTCACCCAGGTACCCGCGGTTCGATCCCCAGCTACGACGTATTTGTAGGAATTTTCTTCCAAATAGGGATCGCAATCAACGGATGCTGGACATCTGGGTTCGCCGCTGCGTGCGCTTCCCAATTTACCCTGGTGGGAAATTTTTGAGATTGGACCGGTCACCCCCAGGGCTTGAGTCAATGCGACTAACTGGGATTATCATTTTTTTTATCTCTCATCGCAGCACATCTCCAACCCATTGAAATGCTAATTGATTTTTAACATGTGAGGAGATAAATTGAAAAATTATAATTGATCATTAAGTATTATTTTAACTTTATCGAAATTTGATCTTTATCCATTTCAATAAATCTATCACGTAGTAATCAATATGTAAGTAATCAATGTAACTTAACCATGCTCTAAAAGCAATAAATTTAAAATACAATTTATACACATATTTAAAATATTCATTCCTATTAGAATTCAAATTCAAATTCTCTTATTTATTTCTTTATGTGTTTTGTTACTGTATTACATCAGTTGGGATAGATTCTCTTACACTACAAAAATAAAAGGGATTAGCGACGGACCATTTCCATCGCTATTTGGTCGCTATTCTTGATTAACGATCGATTAGCGATGGAAATCGTTCGTCGCGTAAAATTCGATCGCTGACGTCACTTTAGCGATGGATTTTTTTCCCGTCGCCAAATAGCGATGGAATTTATAATTCCGTCTCTAAAATTAGCGACGGTCAAATATTTCCGTCGCTAAGTATTAGCGACGGACTTTTTTCACTCCGTCGCTAAATAGCGACGGAATTATAAAAAACCGTCGCTAACATGATGCGGGAAGTCATGGAGGGCTCGGTGCGCGGTCAAAGTTCAAGCCACGGGTGCAAACTCCCTCATCCCGGTGGAGGAAGCCCTAGGCATACTCGCGACCTAGCTCAAGTCTCGTCCCGGCACTTCCTCTCGTCTCGGCGTACTCGCTCAAGTCTCGTCCCGGCACTCCCTCTCGTCTCGGCGTACTCGCTCAAGTCTCGTCCCGGCACTCCCTCTCGTCCCGGCACTCCCTCTCGTCTCGGCGTACTCGCTCAAGCTCTCGTCCCGGCACTTCCCTCTCGTCTCGGCACTCCTCTCTCGTCCCGGCACTCCCTCTCGTCTCGGTACACTCGCTCAAGTCTCGTCCCGACAGGGTCAACCTCAAGGTAGGTTCCAAACCCCGCTTTGAGCCTCTGACACAAATAGCAGTCGCCATCACTGGGACGCTCGTGGCCGGGGTGCTGTATGTACACAGCCACTTTCGGCGTCTGTCTCAGTCGCCCCCGTCCGCATTAATGACGACCCCATATTGCATTAATGAGGCTCCTCGTACTTATACGTGTCGTGTTCTCCTAACCTCGTGTTGGTACACGCACTATCATAAAGCAAGTATGAAAGATCAGTCCAACCTCCCCCTACAAGCTTCTCCTAGAGATACGGCCTAGGATAGGCGGGACAGGGGGAAGGTTCTCCTGCTGGAAGTTGGTGTACTCGAGGAAGAAGAGAGTAGCCTTCCCAGGCTAGGTTCGAAGGTTGGTTATAAAAGGAGTAACTGAGAACCATGCAAGGGACGGTATGAAAAATAGACTATACTTCCTCCTTCCTTTTGGACTCACTAGAAAAACCCTAACTTGAGCGTCGGAGTGGCACACCGGGATCCCCCGGGGCGCCAGTCTCACCTCTCTTGTTTATGGTGTGTCAGGACCCTCTTCTGGAAGAGCGGAGTTTCGGAAGTTCCCTCCTTTGATTGAAGACCGACGACCTTCTTTGCCACTGCCAGCTAGTCCGTTGACTTGTGGCTTGACCCTCTACGACATTTGGCCGGAACATTTTGGCGCCGTCTGTGGGAAAACTGAGCTAGGCGTCGTAATGGTTAACACTAGAAGGACTGTTGACAGTCGTGAACGGGTCGAGGAAGGAAACCCCGGAGAGGGGGTATCCTTGACTCCAGCGCAGCTGGATCACCTGGTGGACCAAATTATGCAGAGGATCGCACAGCAACAGCCGCCGGTGCCTCCACCTGCGGAGAAGGTTCCTCAGCCTCAGGATGGTGGGCCGTTAGCCAGCCAGGTCCCAGCACTTGGCTTGAATCCACCACGGGTGATCGCTTCCCCCCGACGGGAAGCCCCGCCTACCAAGGAAGATTCTCGAGAGTCTCACACTGGAGAAGCCCCCCTACCCGACCATAAGGGTAAAGCGCCCATGGTCCCAACGGAGGAGAAGGAAAACACTCCTTTCTCTAAGGAGATTCTAGAGCAAGAACTCCCGCGCCGCTTCCAACAGCCCCAGATTGGAGATTATTCCGGCACTACCGACCCGGATGACCACATGTGCCGCTTCGAACACGTAGCCCTGCTACATCAATACGCTGATGGAGTGAAATGTCGGGTTTTCCTGAATACCCTAGCGGGCCCCGCCCAAAGGTGGTTTCAGCATCTTCCCCCGCTCTCCATCCGGGCCTTCAAGGACTTCAGGGCCGTCTTTTTACATCAGTTCGCTAGTTGCCGGAAATATCAACAGACCCCTTTGGACCTGTTCGCCTTGAAGCAAAAGCCCAAAGAGACCCTGAGAGAATATCTCCACCGCTTCGATGGGACGGTTCTAAACATGCCTCCTACCCCGCCAGACGTGCTGATCAGTGCCCTCACCCAGGGACTGGCAGAAGGAGATTTCTTCAGGTCCCTAGTCAAGAAGCCGCCAGGGAGCTACCAGCAACTACTGGATCGGGCCAACAAGTATATCCACTTGGAAGAAACCCAGATAGCCCGAAAAACGGACGGAGGCCCCCCTTCCCGTCCAGAGAAAAAACCAGTCTCCCCCTCGTCAAGACAAGAGGCCCCCCCGAAGTTGCTCAACTACAAAAACGGACGTGCCGTCCAAACCGTGGATTCCGCTCCCCTCTTCACCATGGGACCTGACCCGACTGGGGCACCCCCTGTTCGCTTTTGCACGTACCACCAGACTCACCGGCATGGAACTGACGAGTGCCGGGAGCTAGCACAAGAAATTAATCGCCTGGTGAAAGAAAGACAGCGAACCCGAGGAGCCCCTTTCCCCGCTCCTCCACGCTCCCCAGCGCCTGATCATCGGCGCCGAGATTATCCCCCGCAGCGCTACCCTACTCCGGAGGCTGTCGACACTCGCCAAAACAGAGAGCGCCGCCGACAGCCTTCGCCACCCCGAAGGAGCCCTCAGCGAGACGCCCCCCGAAATGAAGAGAACCGACAGGGACGGCAACGACCACGTCGCCACCAGGAGCGTCCACCAACCCCCCAGAGAGTCCCCGGCAATACCGCATATCGTGGAGACATTAATATGATCTTCTGGAGGGTCCACCGATGGGGATTCTCACCGCGCTCGGAGAGCGCACTGTCGCCGCCTGGAGACATATGGAGTAGAGGTATGTAAGGCTGGTCCTCTCATCCACTTTGGCCCACAGGATTTAGCTGGAGTATCCACGCCCCATGATGATGCACTAGTCATACGAGCCACCATCGCCAACTATAATGTGGGACGGGTTTTCGTCGACACTGGCAGCTCCGTTAACGTCCTCTACAAGGCGGTTTTCGCCCAGATGCAAATCGACCGCCACGAGTTGCACCCCATGCCTACCGCTCTCTTCGGGTTCTCCGGACACGAGGTGCAACCTCTTGGGCAAATTAACCTACCATTATCTCTGGGAGAAGAGCCCCTGCGTCGCACCCGGAATGTCACTTTTGTGATAGTGGACGCGCCCTCATCATACAACGTGATACTTGGGAGGCCAGCTCTCAGCGCTTTCCAGGCTGTTGTGTCGACTTTCTACCAGAAGGTTAAGTTCCCAGTAGCGGACCAAGTGGGAATGGTAAGTGGAGACCAAGGTACGGCGCGAGGCTGTTATGTTGATGTTGTGCAGGCTGGACGAAAGCGAGCAAGGACTGTTCGGAATGAAGTCCAAACCCTGCATGAGGCCGCCCCTCCGGAGCATGCCTGCCCCAAAGAAGAAGTATCAATAGTACCCGAAAATCCAGAACGAGTCACCCAGGTGGCTTCTGACTTACCGCCCGAGCTTAAGGAAGCCCTGATCAAGAGTCTCATCCGCAACCAAGACGTATTTGCCTGGACACCACAAGAGGTCAAGGGAGTCTCCCCTGGTCTCATGGAACACCGCCTTAATGTCTTGCCAGGAACCAGGCCAGTGCGACAAAAGAAGCGGAATTTCTCATCAGTTCAAAATTCAGTAATAAGGGAGGAAATTGACAAGCTCAAGGATGCCGGACATATTCGTGAGGTGCAGTTCCCCCCTTGGCTTGCCAATGTGGTGCTAGTTCCCAAGCCGGGTAACAAATGGAGAGTTTGCATCGACTTCCGCGACCTCAACAAAGCTTGCCCAAAAGATTGTTATCCTCTCCCCCGGATAGACCAGCTGGTCGACTCCACTGCTGGATGCGAGTTCATATGTATGCTAGATGCCTACCAAGGGTATCATCAGATCCCCTTAGCTGTAGAAGATCAAGAGAAAGTTAGTTTTATTACCGCTGATGGTACTTTCTGCTACACCGTGATGCCTTTCGGCCTAAAGAATGCTGGTGCCACCTACCAACGCCTCATGGATAAAGTCTTTCGGCAACAAATTGGGCGCAATGTTGAAGTGTACGTGGATGACATTTTGATCAAGTCCCCCAAAGCCGAAACTTTGTTGGCAGACATTGAAGAAACCTTCGCCACCCTTCGGGAATATGGACTTAAACTCAACCCTAGCAAGTGCGTATTTGGAGTAAGGAGCGGACGTTTCCTGGGATATATTGTCACCGAAAGGGGAATAGAGGCCAACCCAGACAAAATACAGGCCCTGCAGAACATGTCCTCTCCGCGCAACGTCAGGGAAGTGCAGAGGCTGGTGGGTCGAATCACGGCTCTGTCCAGATTCATCTCCCACTCGGCGGATAGAAGCCTCCCCTTCTTCAAAGTTCTGAGGAAGGCGACCCGTTTCTCTTGGGACGACAGATGCGAGGAGGCCTTCGCCGCCCTCAAAGCTTACCTGGCCACCCTCCCGGTGCTGTCGAAGCCTATGACTTCTGAACCTCTCTGGGTGTACCTCTCCGCCTCGGAGGGTGCGCTTGGATCAGTACTCATCCGGCAGGAAGGTAAAATCCAGCAACCTATTTATTTCTCTAGTCATCTGCTCAAAAGTGCGGAAACTCGATATACCACCTTGGAAAAGCTGGCCCTGTCCTTAACTCTCACCGCCCGTAAACTCCGACCTTATTTCTTATCTCATCCTATCACGGTGCTCACCAATAGTCTCTTGGGAAGAGCCATGACAAACCCGGAAGCTTCGGGGCGCCTGATCAAATGGATGGTCGAGCTTAGCGAATATGACATCCAGTACCTGCCTCGGACCGCCATCAAGGCTCAAGCCCTGGCAGACTTCCTCACCGAGGTACAAGGGCCGGAGGACCAAGAAGCCTGGAAAGTTTATGTTGATGGATCCGCCACTAAGAGCTGCAGCGGGGTAGGAGTGCTCCTGCAGTCCCCCCAAGGTGACTCCTTACAGCTGGCCATCAAGTTGCAGTTCCGAGTCTCTAACAACGAAGCTGAGTATGAAGCCCTGATAGCGGGACTGCAAGCCGCCAAATACGTGGGAGCGCAAAGGGTAGTCATTCACTCAGACTCCCAACTTGCAGCTCACCAGCTGGAGGGTACCTTCGAAATCCATAACGAGCGCCTACAAAGGTATGCAGCTGCTTTCGACAAATTAAAAACTGAATTCCAGGAGGTCACCGTTGTGAAGATTCCGAGGGCGGATAATTCCAAGGCAGATGAGCTGGCCAAACTGGCCAGCGCGGTGCACACATGGACCATCGAGGAACCCGCTGTGCAGGAACAACTGATTGCTCACATAGATCACGCCCAGCCGCCTGCCTCTCAGATTGACTGGAGGGCCCCTTTTATCTCCTTCTTGCGTACCGGGGTTGTGCCCAAAGAAGCCGGCTCTCCACGCACCTTCAAACAAAGGGCGGCCCGTTTCACCCTCATCGGAGATCTCCTTTATAAAAGAGCCTTTTCTCGCCCTCTCCTAAAGTGTTTGAATACAGACGAAGCTGACTATGTCTTAAGAGAGATTCATCAAGGCTGCTGCGGAAACCATAGCGGAGGAAGAACGTTGGCACGGAAGGTCTTGCTAGCCGGATACTTTTGGCCTACCTTACAAGCTGATGCGGCTCAACTCGCTCGCACCTGTTCCAGTTGCCAGAAGCACCAACCTATTCTGCATCAGCCCGCTGAATATTTGAAAACGGCCACGGTCTCTTGCCCTTTTGACAGGTGGGGAATGGATATCGTGGGACCTTTTCCCCCAGGTCAAGGTCAGAGGAAATTTTTGCTTGTGGCTGTGGACTACTTCTCCAAATGGGTGGAGGCCGAAGCCTTGGCCAGAATCACGGAAGATGCTGTTCTGAAGTTCTTGTGGCGGAATATCGTTTGCAGATATGGTGTACCTCGGCAAATTGTATCCGACAATGGGAGACAGTTCCAAGGTCGCAAAATGCGGGAATGGTGCCAGGACCTCAGTATCCTCCACATTTGCACCTCGGTTTACTACCCCCAGAGCAACGGTCAAACCGAGGTAGTAAACAGGGAGTTGGTCCGAGGATTGAGAGTCCGGCTCGACCGAGCTGGAGGAAGGTGGGTAGAAGAATTGCATAGCGTCCTATGGGCCTACCGAACCACCCCCCGAGAAGGCACCAGTATGACTCCTTTCCACCTGGTATATGGAGGGGAAGCAGTGATTCCTGTAGAGATTGGCTCGCCATCTCCCCGGGTCCAGGCTTACACCAACAGCGAAGATAATGCGGAACGACGCTCCTTAGAACTGGATTTCATCAGTGAAGACCGGGCAATGGCCCACACCCGACTTCAAGCCTACCGGCAACGCATGAGCACTGCATACAACAAAAGGGTATTCCCTCGATCCTTTCAGGTGGGGGACATAGTCTGGAAGAAGCTTAACCCTATGGGAGACGTCGGCAAATTAGAGCCCCGATGGGAGGGACCTTTCTCGGTCATCAAGAAGATAGATGGAGGATCATACTACCTGGCGGACCAACACGGGAAGGAGCTTAAACGACCATGGAATGCCCGACACCTCCGACCTTTCTATAGTTAAACTTCCCCCTCTCTGTCGACCCTCTTTTGCACGTTGTAACACAGCGTAGGGCGCTGGATTCTCACTGCCAAGATATCCTCTCCCACACAAAACCCTTCCGGCCTCATGCGTCGACGGCTCTCCCTCTCGGCCCTACGCGCCGACGGTTCGGCCACCACCAAGGCAAAAGCCCTCTCGGCCTCACGCGTCGACGGCTAACTCCTCCCGGCCTCAACCCTCTCGGCCTTACGCGCCGACGGTTCGGCCACCACCAAGGCAAAAGCCCTCTCGGCCTCACGCGTCGACGGCTAACTACTCCCGGCCTCAGCAACCCTCTCGGCCCTACGCGCCGACGGTTCGGCCACCACCAAGGCAAAAGCCCTCTCGGCCTCACGCGTCGACGGCTAAACTCCTCCCGGCCTCAGCAGCCCTCTCGGCCCTACGCGCCGACGGTTCGGCCACCACCAAGGCAAAAGCCCTCTCGGCCTCACGCGTCGACGGCTAACTCCTCCCGGCCTCAGCAACCCTCTCGGCCCTACGCGCCGACGGTTCGGCCACCACCAAGGCAAAAGCCCTCTCGGCCTCACGCGTCGACGGCGACACTCCACCCGGCCTCAGCAACCCTCTCGGCCTTACGCGCCGACGGTTCGGCCACCACCAAGGCAAAAGCCCTCTCGGCCTCACGCGTCGACGGCTAACTCCTCCCGGCCTCAGCAACCCTCTCGGCCCTACGCGCCGACGGTTCGGCCACCACCAAGGCAAAAGCCCTCTCGGCCTCACGCGTCGACCTCCCGGCCTCAGCAAAACCCTCTCGGCGACCTACGCGCCGACGGTTCGGCCACCACCAAGGCAAAAGCCCTCTCGGCCTCATGCGTCGACGGCTAACTACTCCCGGCCTCAGCAACCCTCTCGGCCTTACGCGCCGACGGTTCGGCCACCACCAAGGCAAAAGCCCTCTCGGCCTCACGCGCCGACGGCTAACCACTCACCGGCCTCAGCAACCCTCTCGGCCCTACGCGCCGACGGTTCGGCCACCACCAAGGCAAAAGCCCTCTCGGCCTCACGCGTCGACGGCTAAACTACTCCCGGCCTCAGCAACCCTCTCGGCCCTACGCGCCGACGGTTCGGCCACCACCAAGGCAAAAGCCCTCTCGGCCTCACGCGTCGACGGCTAACTACTCCCGGCCTCAGCGACCCTCTCGGCCCTACGCGCCGA
>NC_133863.1:17724255-17725114 GCF_044706935.1 Curcuma longa
GAATGAAGCTGCTGCTGCGTCCTCCCTGCGGCGATGGATTGGTTTTCCCCTGCGATGTGTCCCAGCTTTTCTCCCATCTGCGCGAGAGGTGTCGTCCGGAAAGGGAATCATGTCCTATGCTCACTACTGCCGGAGGAACACCAGCGTTGCTCGGGCTGTTCCTCTTCTTGATGCCACGGCACTGCACCTTCGTCCCGAGTCTGTCGGTGGCTGTCTGAGAACAGAGACGCCCGCGCCAATCTTGCTGTCGGAAGAACCTTCTGCCAGAGCTGCAATCTTGCTGCCCCGAAGCCTTTCCCCGCCGAAGAGGAGCCCATCCTCTACTCTTGTTATTCAGTGAGGAAGGAGCAGCTCTGTGCACCTTGTTGCCGTGAGGAAGGAGTAGCTCTCTCCACCTTGTTGCCGTAAGGAAGACACCTTGTTGCCGTAAGGAGCAGCTTCTTCTTTTGATTGCCGGAGGAGAAAGCTTGGTTGTTAGCCACCGAGAGTTTGGTTGCCGGAGGAGAAAGCTTATTCTTGTTCGCTCATGTAATGAATCTCGTTCACGGAAACTTGCGAAGTTTCTGGAGAACGTTCCATCATCGTCGGAAAGGATCCAATTGTTTTGTCCGTTATCGGCGGTCGATAGTTGACCACCGAAACTACATCGAGAATACGATTCTCGGTGATAGTTATAAAGCCCCGGAACGATCGCGACACACGTTGTTGCGTGGTTTCCGGAACAAGGCTTCTTTCGATTCGATCGTCATCGATCATCGGCTAGTACCGAAGATGATGACGCGACTCATGACTTTCGAAGCCGTCCAGACGGGAGCTTGGCGTGGATCACCAGTAGAGGCGAGACTCGGATGAGGATCGC
>NC_133863.1:17725181-17763250 GCF_044706935.1 Curcuma longa
GCTAAATTAAATTAAGCAGGGCAGAAAAGTTATTAATCTTTAGAATTGTTATCGACGATGCAAAGGTCTTGGAGTTGACTAGGATCAGAGGCCCATACTACACGAGGGGAAGCCAAAGCAAGGAGAGCAACAGTGAGAGATTTTGACTGCCATCTTGTTAAGGAGAGCAAGGAGATTAATTAAGTTGAAAAAAAATAACAGAGTAGAAATGATCACGATCAAGTTGTTTGCTGCAATGATATACAGAATAAGTTAATGGAAAGGAGAAGATTTGAAATAATCTTGCCTTGACTTGTTATAAATATTGTATAGTTCAAAGATGAACATTAATGGGCACGTGGATTAATAAAGTATAAGACAATTAATTAATTAATGGATTGCATTGCCCATTCTAATTTGCTTCTATGTTGGCCAAGTAAACTAATATAAAGGACGTGGAGGACTAAGTCAATTAGCTTTGTGTCTTGTATTTGGTAGAGCGCATCATGGTCAAAGCCTCAGGCGAAAACTTTTAATTAGTAATAAGAAAAAAGCAAGAAGTTAACTCTGATGATTGAGGGGCAGGTGAAGACTGAGGATGCCATGCCCTTTTACCACTTCATCTCTATTCTCACGATACCAAATGTAATCAGAGCAGAGCAGGGAAGAATGCTTCAACTTTCAAGCCTACTTCTTCTCTATATAAACCTATGAATGCATTGCATTGCATTCACCACCAGAATTGCTAGCTCAGCTCAGTGATACAATTAATCAAAGACATGGCTGTTAAACTGCTCCTCGTCGCAGTACTCCTCGCCTTGGCTTCCGCCCACGCTGTATTGGCTTCAGATCCTAGTCCCCTTCAGGACTTCTGCGTCGCCGATGACAACCCCAAAGGTGCATACCATAGCTTTACTCCTCCGATCCTCCCCCGCCAACAAGCAAGCGCTTTAAATTCATTTCCAGCACGTACGCATGCATATGTTTACCAATCGGACCTTAATTACCTTTTTGCAGTGTTCGTCAATGGCGCCGTATGCAAGAACATGAACGACGTCACAGCCGACGACTTCTACACTTCTGGCCTCGACCAGCCCGGCAACACCAACAACAATAATGTCGGCTCCAACGTCACCGCCGTCAACGTGAATAGGATCCCCGGGCTGAACACCCTCGGCATCTCCTTGGTTCGCATTGACTACGCGCCTAATGGGCTCAACCCTCCTCACACCCACCCTCGCGCAACCGAGATCCTCGTCGTGTTAGAAGGAGAGCTCTACGTGGGCTTTGTGACGTCCAACATCGGCCAAACCAACCGCCTCTTCACTAAGAATTTGAAGAAGGGTGATGTCTTTGTGTTCCCCGAAGGCCTCATCCACTTCCAACTCAACACGGGCAAACACAATGCGGTTGCGCTCGCCGGTCTCAGCAGTCAAAACCCGGGCGTCATTACCATCGCCAAGGCTGTGTTCGGATCGACGCCGCCCATTTCCGATGATGTGCTCGCCAAAGCTTTTCAGGTGGACAAACGCCTCGTTGACTGGCTCCAAGCTCAACAATGGACGGACAACAACAACTAGCAACTTCCACTTTCTCAACAAATTAAACCCTCTCTCACTCGCTTAACTGCTAATAAATTATCTGCATGCATTCATCGTTGTCACTGTACGTTGGAAATTAATTGTATTGCTTTATTGTTTGAGAATAGGAAATGAATAAAAGAAGGGGAAAACAATCATTATTTATCTATGAATGCTAACAACTATCATTTATGCTAGAATTTGCATATACTATCTTTCAACAAGAAAATCACACCTTTTTTTATTCGACCTATCTCACTAATTAAAGAACTCATCAATCAATATGGTTTATCAACCATTCAATCATGCATGAACTATGTTTAAAAAAATGATGAGAAGTGTGCCTTTTGGATAAACGTACACAATGCAATAATCTTGCACTACTTGCATGAGTCAAACCACCTCCAAGAAATATTTGCTAAGAGCATCACTAATAGAAACATGATGCTGTCAATTGACTCCAATTTATCTACAGAAGCGTAGCAGTTGCTAATTAAATATTGGCAAGTTAATGACAAAGGATCTTCCTCTTAGGCAATCAGTACTTGACACTTCTAACAACGTTTCTGATGATTATATAACAACAATTCGAGGGTAAATTTTCTCCACCTTGGGGAGAATGATGTGGGAACAGAAGCAATTTTAGTTTTTTTTTACTATTTTATCAAGTTAGAATTTTAGGAGTATTTTCATCTTTCATAGGATTAGGATTTGAGTTTATTTAAACTATTTATTTAATTATTTTTGGGATAATTTTTTATCAATAAAAATTTATAGCTATGTCGTTTCTTCCCAAACATCGAATTTGATTGTATATCTCTTGATATTCTTTGGTAGAATCAATAGATTTTAGAAGGTTACTTTCAATATTTGTACATGGATCAACAGATTCAATAGTTATCTACTATGTCACATATGTAGTAACTTTTGCTTAGGGACAACTTCTCCATCACCAGCAAGAGAATTATATGGACCGAGATTCAATAAAATGATGGAAACATGAACTTGCCTTGGCTAGTCCTATCGTGAATACCCGACGAAGGTAAAAAGAATTAGTGAATGGTTAGCAATTTATCGTACGAAGGCTTGTTTGACCATAGAAATACCAAACTCCAACATGACACAACTCCATGATGCATTTCAAAATGAAGAAGTGGAGGTACATTTAGTAGATTTCCAGATTCAATCAACATCTGTTTTACTTGTAGATTCTAATATACCTTACCAGGAGATAGATGATGGAGGCATGTCCAGCAGTGAGGAGCTTATTGAACTAATTGAGTCTAGCAGGAGGATCCTCAAAATGTAACGATTTGAATATTAGCATTGTTATAAATTAATTCAGAATAAGTTAAAATTATTTATTTTGTTACATGTATATCTCACTAATAATTTGAATATTATTTCAAATGAGTATATATTATAATGTTATTGTGCAGATATAAATATATTAGACCAGGCAACAACATCCAATGGTCAGACTGTCTTGCGGGTTGTTGGGGTTGGTAAGTATTGGTGTTATTAGTAATTTTCAATTCATACATTTTTTAACATATATTTAATATTTATATATTTTATAATACAGTTTTACTATAGATTACCATCGAGTTATGACCTATATATCTGGTAAATTTAGAGAGAATGTGTGTCTTTCTAGTACTACATGGAGGCATGTAGACGAAGGCATGTGAGATTTTTATTACTAAGAGTTTTTGGCAAGTTATTTTTATTATCAGGAGTTATATTTATTTATACTAATTTATAAATTTATTTTTGTAGAAAAAATATATCTGAGAGCCAGGCCATGAGGAGGTATATTAAAGAAATATGGAATAATACCTATATCAAACTATATAAGAATCTACTATATAAATGCATAAGAAAGGGCGTAAGATCTTCTTTTATCCTAGTTGATATTTGGGATGTATAACAAGCCATCTGGGCTACAAAAAGATGGCAGTCAAATTCAGCGACAGCTTAAGCCAACAGAAACACCGAGCTGGCTGGCCCTAGCACCAAAATCACAAAGCATACAATTGGATCCCGTTCCATCATCGAGCATGTCATATACTTGGTGAATTTATAATTAATATATTTATATTAGAATTATTTAATTATTAATAATTTTATTTTGATTTAAATACATTATTTAATATTCAAGAGCGTGAGCTACAGTGACCTTCTACTTGTTGAGAGATTTTTACCAAGACACACAAGTCTAAAGATGACACATTTGTCGATCCTCAATCGTAGGAATTACATGTAAGAATTTAAAATTTAAACTTATTTTACTGTTAACAATGATAAGCTTTTCTAATTTTATATCTTATATGATTTTTTTTTTATATAGGATGAAATGACTGCCAGAGTTGCACATGCGTCTCAGCTTGATAGAGAGGGAGGTGAGATGCAGACTCTCTCCACCAACCAGGTAAATGAGATCTATTATGATGTGGTCAGTTGAAGGAAAAAGAGCTTCACCCTCTACAATCTTGGGTCCCAAGCGAGAGTCGTTTATGATCATGTGATGACCCCTAGGGTCAGGGGTCATCCCAGCGGATCATCTACTAGGGTAGAAGCCCTAGAGCAAGAAATCAAGCATTGAAGAATTGACTCCCACATTAAAGGAGGCATTTCAAGAGTCTCGTTGAGCCTAGTTGCAATACGAGGAAATTAATCGGGAAATGCAGGAATTCATGGATCACATAAGTCAAACACCGCAGCCGCATGGCTTTTACTCTCAAGAGACTTAGGACTCTCATGACCATCAGGACCCTGACCAATAGCAGCTATATGAGAGGTATGTTAACATTTTTAACATTTCTTTTTTTGTTAATTATCATTCGTGAACATGCAAATTAAATTTATTAATTTTCATAATAGATACATATCCGTGTTTTATTAATAACCTATCTTATTATATTTTGTACAAGATTCGATACTGCTAGTTGTATATTTTAGATATCTCATAGGTTATGATTGCATTGAGACATTTGATATGTTATGATTGTATTCATGTTGGGATCGTCTCGGTATAATGCGCCTGTTTACACATTTAGTAAACGTGTGCAGCGAAAATAAACTAATAATTTTACATAATTATTACATCACACGCATGCATTATAGCTAAGGCTTCGCTGATCCTCTTCCACGTGGCCGATAACGAACAGAGACGCGATCGACCAGAGCAGAAGCCGCGACCTGGTGGAGGTGGGATCGCGAGAACACTTCTCTCGATCCTTCCGGGCAGAGGCTAGGGTTTTCTCCTCTTGCTTCTCCAGTGGCTGACCAATAAAGCGGATCAGTCGGCGCCAGGTGCGCGATGAAGCGAAGCTACAAGAGCGGCTGTGGGCGGAGGGAAGAAAATCATAGAGAGGAAAAAAAATAAAATCTAAACAGGATTTAAGGTTTAGGGTTACTGTAGCAAACTCGATTGAATCGGTATTCTAGCAAACCGGGTTCAATTTTAGTTCAAAACTAAATCGTTTGGTTCACTAATCAAACGAACTCCAATTTGACCCAAACTAGTTTTGTTCATTTTGTCTTCATAAGATGAAACTCCTCATCTCTTCCATTTTGCCAAAATCTCTTCCATCGTGAACCAAACCAAGTTGGTTCAATTTAGTTCAAACCAAATTATTTGGTTCAATAACCAAATCACTTTTGATTTGAACAAAATTAGTTTCATTCATTTTGTCTTCATAAAACGAATTCCATCATTTTATCCTTTGTCCAGTCCAACCAGACTTTATTTCTCTCGTTCTGAGAATCCAATTCTCAAACTTGTTTTAAGTCCTTCGAATAACTTGTAGTATGTGTGACCCAATATGTTCCTGATTATGTTGCCCATCCATAATTAATCATTAATTACGGAATGATCATGAGTGACACCTAGTAGTACATCTTGATCTCCAATTGATCAAAAAATCAACGATTGATTCTAGAACATTTCTAAACCTTCAACAACTCCAATGAAAATGTGTTTCGTTCCTTTCACTATCTTATACCTGCTTGGTTCAAGACATGGTCTATATGTGTCAGTTCCTATTAGGGTGACTATACGTCACACCTAGCCCAAGTTAACTTTCTTGTATTGTGGATTCAAGTTACTTGTATATGTATCCAAGAGTATTGTACTCTTGACATGTAATGATTTAACCAAAGACTTTTAGTAACAATCCTGGGAAGCGATCGCAGGGTATACATCTCCTTTTTTCAAGGAGCGATGAATCCTCCGTGGACTATTCAAATACCTTCGGGCACTTTGACTTATACCCAATCATCCCGGGTCTACACATCCTCGGATATGTTAGCTTAAGATGTCAAAGTATAAGCCTCCATGACCAAGGTGACTTGAATACTATAAGTCAGAGGTGTAAAATACGGTAAAAAAAAAAAAAGAGTTAATGGATTTCAAATTTAAAACCTGAAATACCCGTTAACCCCCCCCCCCCTCTCCCCACCGCGACCCTCCTTCTCCCGAAACTGCTATTCCGTTTCTTTTCTTTTGCCTGAAAACGCATGGCATGCTTCTCCTCCTTTTCTTTTTCTTCTTCTTCTGCTTCTCCTTCTCTGCCTCGCACGCGTCTTCCCCCTACATCGATCGCCCGCTGTTTATGCCTCACCGGAGGAAAGTGCCGCTATGTCTCCCTATTTTCCCCTTTCCAGACCGCAATTTCTCTCATCGCGTGAAACCGACGCCGCCGACCTCGCGACCCCTTCCTTTGGCCACCGATGTCGCCGCGTGGAGATGCTACGTGACATCGCCGACCTTCGCAACCTTCGCTGTCGTTCTTCTAGAAGTAGAGCCACCGTGGCACTTCTTTGCGTCGACCGCAAACACCAATCGGCCGAAATCAAAAGAGGTTCTACCGCCAAGTAGGGAGAAGGAAACCAGATTCCAAGTTCTGATTCTGGATTCTTTCCAAGTTTTGGCTTTCTAGAGCTGCCTCCATTAAGGGTTCGACCTAACTTTCGATCTATGCAAGTTTCTGGAGTCTAATTCCAATTTTTAAAGAGTTTAGGGTTGGAATTATGAACAGGTTTGTTGGAATCTTAAATCGGGGTAGACGGTGGGTTTTGATCGGATCTGGATCGCTGGGGTCGGGCAAACGAGGTAAGAAGGCTTTATTTCGATCAGTTTTAATTGGGAAATAATTAGGATTCGATGCTGTTTTGGTCAGATTTTTCTGGAGTCTAGGTTATTGCTGGAGCAGAGAATTTATGGGAAATTTTGGTGAATATGTTTGTGGTTGCGGTATGATTTGTGATTATGTCCAAAAATGGGCAGGGAGATTAATTAAATAGGTGTAGACAAAAACCACATGACTATGGGACTGCTACAGGTTTGTGTGAATCAGGTTGGCAAGAGTACTTCAATGGATACTAAATGCTTAGTGCCCCCTTTGTAAGATCCATGAATGAGGTTATGTTAGATTCTTTGTAAGATCCATGAATGAGGTTATGTTAGATTCTGTTTAGGTTTGATTTAAAATTTTGGATTTGGTTGGTTAAACATGGGTTGAGGGTAGTTGTATTAATTGGTTAATATAACTAATTAGTAAATTAGATAAGTGGTGTTAATTGGATCCAATTTGGATTCTAGTGTTGATCAAATCATGGTTGGATTAGTTTAACTTTGGGTTAGGTTAATTTGGATGAGGTTAAATTAACCTTAAAAATCGGCTATGATTTTATTTGATAGGAAAATTTATATATCGTTGTATTTAGGAATGTTATTTAATCTAATTTCAGGACATTGAGCCAGATTTCTAGACATAAGTTTTCCTTGCTGATACGAACTACAATCAAAAGGCGGGTATCTTGACTTATCTTTTTAGATATGTCATTTTGATATGTATAGTATTGCTATAGCTAGTAATAATTGTATGTTGTTATATCTGCTCTGGTATATTACTACTTGTTTCATGTGTATATCATGTTGTATAACTTTTTACCTTCTACTTGTTTACTTGACATATAGTATATATGTAGTGATATACTGTTTCTTACTGAGCATAGATTGGTAGGTGTTGCATGCATTAGTGTCATGCACCATCCTTGCATGATTGCATAATAGCGATCATCCACTCCTTTATAGTCTGAGCTCGTCGCTAGTTACATGATCTGCACACACTACCACTCATGGGTTAGTGGTACATCAGGAGGGTATGTGCAGTTGCTCTGTTAGAGCTCCGCTCGGTCGCTCAAGGATAGTGGTGTCGCAGTGTGGTAGCATACAGGGATCCCTCCTTCGTATTATAAGACGAGGAGATGAGAGCATTGCTCCCCCATGTACTTGGGGTAGGAGGATAGGTGTACTCCGTCAGCATCCTGTCCACTCGGTCATGCAGGGGCCGTGACGACAGAGTGCACAGTTGTCATAGCCCTACCCACTCGACCTCACGATTGTTAGTGACGGTGGTTGACTGGCGTCAGGGGTGACCATGTCATTGCATCATGTGCATACTACATGGATTATATTTATTATTGCTTACTGCATATGTTTGACATGCATATATAGGAGGTCTTATGCATTTGGTTTGGCGACCTTGCATCTGTTACATGGTTTGTGTCATTGTATCGAGGTAGATGATTCTGGTATGTACAGTTTTTCAATAGTTCAGTTGTGCATTTCTTACTATACTGACATGATTTTATTGCTAGATAGTTTATTGTACATATCTGTTAGATATCCGCTGAGTTCCTTAAACTCATTCAATTGATTTCATTCTTTCAGATTGACGTCCGTCTGGAGAGCCGTGCTGCTAGTCCCCCGTCGAGTTGTATTCTACTATTTTAGTTTTGCTTATGTATTCAGTATCTATGTTTCAGAACCTATTTTATACCATGTGGATTGTCATATTCGTGCTTTGGTTTTGTTGTGCATGTTATAGAATACTAGTTGTAGACCTTATTCTCATAGTTTAGTACTTGTTATCTTTGATATGGGTGAGTGGTGGTCGTGTAGGCCTTATATAGGCCGTATAGGCCTTAGGATATACATGTATTCAGGAAAAAGATAATTGTTACGGGGGAGATTGATATGGGTGTTTTGTATGAGATTTATTTATATATTTTTATCCCTTATTTATTTGTCACTTACACCCATCAAAATTAATTATTTATTTTATTTATTACCAAATCCCTATTTATCGCTAAAGCAGTATAGAGAGGTCCGGATCGTCTCTCTCGGACTCAATGACCGGATGTTATTATAGACATTTGGTGTAGGGGTTTTATTGTGTTTTATTCCTCCTAACAATTTACAATAACAACAACAACTTAACAATAACATACAACATACAATATTATTCACCATGAAACGACAACACATAAATACAAGATCCAACAACTTATTACATGAATGCCATTTATTAACACCAATTTAATGTACAATAATGAACTTGTTCTTATTCAAATGTTACAACAACTAACCACATGCATCCTACTAAGATACATAAGCATACAATATGAAACATAAACTCAACTTGTATAATTTATTTAATATACAACTCAAAACATGTTCTTATTCTAGGATTACAACAACCTAATTACAACATGTAGCACATACATACATCATGCATTCTAGTACATACAACAACAAGAATTCATCTATTCACATTATTCAAACAACAACACAATCCATGGAAATAATACATCAACATATAAACAAGCCTACAACCAGTTTCAACATCACACATGCTTCTTGACATTACTTACAACCAAACATTCCATGTTCCAACTCATGATACAACTCTAATTCATTACATTCCATAGCTCAATGTACAACAAGAAACAAGATGAACTTCTGATACAACAATTCTACACAATACTAAGCAATTGATACAATGGATACATGTTATCTCTAAACCAACACCACATCGCCATTCAAACACAAACACATCAACAATAGATTAGAAAGTTATTACACATCCTACTCACCCAAACAAATTCCATTTCTAGTTTCCATGTTCATATTAATTCATCAATCAGGCTTACCACATTGTACAAGGTTGCAACCGGTTGCAATCTGTCCAAACACTCTACACATTCACATCAAAAGTTGTCAACATTAATTCCCTACTCACATGATACACTCTACAGCTTGATACACAATCCTAACAAATGCTATCATGGTATCATTCAACACAATACAACATCAACAACAATATCTCAATCATATACATTCCAAACAGCATATCATGGTTCAACACACAACAATTGCATTCATTAACATCAAACCTCACACAATTGAAACCTGCAAGTGATACACATGTGAACAACATTAATCCAAGATTATCAAACAACTTCTGAATTTAACAGCACACACAAGATTTGCATTCAATTCATCTCCGATTGAAATAATTAATCCAAGGGTCTAACACCATTAGCTAGCAACCAGTAACAAGAATGGGTTAACATCAAAGCTCAGTAGGTCATGAGGTTAGAATTAGGGTTAGGTCTTTACAGTTTGTTAAGGTCAAAAGGTAATTAGGCATTTGGGTTAAACATATACAACATATACATGGTAGGCAGGGGGGAATTTTAATACTGTAAACAAACATAAAGGTAAAACAAGAACAATTAAAATCTACGGAATTGAAACAAGTATCAAGCTAGGGTTTAAGTGGGGATTCCCTAATTCATCACAGACTGAAGCCAACAATCGGAGGAAACTCTTGCGCTGGTGGAAATGGACTCGCTGGGGTGGTTATTGGGAGAAACGGACGGAGCAGACGAAGCTTGGATCTTTTCCCGCAGATCTTTTCCCTGCTACAAATCGCCGCCAGGGATTAGAAACCATGAATAAAAACCCTTACATGTCCTTTCCAGTGACGGCGGAGAACGAAGCCATCCGAGGTGCTCAGCTACAACCGTAGACCAAGCCCGGTGTGGAGTCCTAGCTACAATCGCAGACTATGTCCGATTACCTATCGGAGGTTCTGTGGATGCGGGGGAGCGCTATCGCCGGCTATCCGCAGCTAGAGAACCCTCACAACAGCGGAGAGCAAAGCGACAAGGAAGGTGCGGAGGTTCGGCGACAAGGAAACCTTCGAGATGCCGGTGCCGCTCAGTCTGAGCAAGAAATCGGGCGACGAGGAGGACGGAATGGAGTGGAGGAGGCTCGGCGGCAGCGAAACAGGGGATGAACAGAGGAGAAAATCGCGGATGAGGAATGAATAGAAACCCTTAGCTTGCGAGCCTCCCTTTGCGATGAACTGGCTTCTGCCCTTTTAACGCAGCGCTGAACCGATTGGCATTGAACCAGTGAATTGGACTGGGTAATTTGGGTTTTAAAAAATGGACTGGGCTTTGATTTGGGCTTGATGAATGAAGTGGGTTGCCTTTTGGTTTGGGTTAAAACTGAGCTTGACTTGAGTTTGCAATTAAACTAGCTTTAGTTGAATCAAAACTTGAACCAGACTTGTATTGAACTAGATTTGAACCCAGGCTGAGCCAGAATTTATTTTTCTTCCAATTTGAATTTCCTACAAAATAAATTACAACCAATTATTGTCCCTAAATTATTCAAAATAATGAAAGAATACAATGAAACCCTAAATTTCATCCAAGATAAATATCAGCCCAAAATTCTAATTTATTGATATGAAATATAATCAAAATAGCTCAATCTCACCCTAATTTACCCGATAAAAATGCTAGTTATCAGAGATGCTGCCGAAATTTTTAGACAGTCATCTCTTGGGCGTGACAATTTATTTGGTATCAGAGCTAAGTTTTTTGAGTCTTTCGGTGTTATGAATTTTTGGAGTTTATCTGATACCAATTCATGGTATCAGAGAAAAGATATGTGATGACTTTTGGTTTTGGTGTTTCAGATTTTTGTTTTGGAGTCGTTATTGCGACAAGGTCATGATTTAAGACTAGACAGCGATAAGGCATCTCCAGACGACAATAGTAAAATGTTTAATCTAGCAATTTTGTATCTTTAGTAATACTTGGTAATAATTTTAACAGATATGACTCTTGTAGTGGTGTTTGATTAGGATTTGAGTGATATCTGATTTATGATCTTACATTTTACATCGTAAATACGTGTTGCTAGATGCTCTTGTATCATTCTCTTTTGGCAAGAGACTTAATTCAAGGTCGCGCATTTTGGCTTAATTCAGATTTATTAACTACGAGGGAAGATTACATTGTGTATTTTTGGATCTTTCCAACAGGTAAATAAAGGACTAAAGGTTCTTACGGAGTTCTCTCACAAGGACATAATAGATTCTAAAGATCATAATCATGTCATATGACGATCAAAGCGTAGGGAGTTATGCATATCAAGTTGGGTGGCCTTCCAACATCAAACTGATGTTTGAGGACCAAAGAGGGACAAAGGACCAATGAGGGACAATGACCAAGGAGAGCAAGGCCCAAGAAGTTTGTTAATTTGGAGAAAAATAATTATAAGATGTTTGAGGATTGTTGGGGATAACATGAGGAAAAAGTCCTATGCAAGAAAATAGGTTTGTGTTTAGCGTTATATATATTGAATCGATGTGTTGCTGTGATTAAATTTTACTGAAGGAGAAGTTAGTGAAATCAATCCTGAATATCAAGAAACATTATTGATCAAATTGCAAACTGTCTAAGTCTGAAAAGTGTTGGTTAACATAAAAGTTCAGCAAATATATTGTATTCAGATACATGTGTAAACATGAGTTATTGTTGAATTGATATACATAAAATAATTAAGTACAACTTTGACCGACTTGATATTCAAATTTTGAGCACAAATGACTTTAAGGGATGAAGCATGAGGTGAAATTTTGGAGTTGATTACTATGCATATAATGCAATTATCAGCTTATGATTTTATAAATAGATGGAGTGTGATTTTGTTAACTTATTATTGTTGATGAAGTTCCCTATGCTAATAAGGTCGGAATTGTTCATGTAGATCCAAAGGAGTTTAGGAGCTTCTTTTGTAATTTCTTGAGCATGTGTCTAAATAACATGGTACACAATTGAAGAGGGTGAACTCAACTTCTTGGACAACAAAAAAAAACTAAGGCATTAGCTTTTGGAATAATTAGAGTAGCATGAATTATTCCCCAAATAAAAGAAGTTAAAAGTAAATTATGAGATAAAGAAGAAACAAAAGGGCTTTAAATTTTGTTGTCGAAGTATATGAGTGTCATACTTTTGGAAATTAACTGAGATTTTACTAAATACTAATTAATGGTTAACTAGTGGTTAAATATTGTCTTATTGAAATTATGATCAGATAAGAAATTGTCATTTCTTGTTGGGAGCACAAGAAGTTTATTTGTCACGCTTCTGTTCAACATAATACATGCAATTGTGCCTCTAAATATTTCCCGATGTGCATGGTTGACTATGCCTCATGATCTCATAATCTCTCTTGTGGAGTGCCGACTTAGTCTCCAAATCAACGATAAATAATTTATTCATCACAAATCAACGGCGAACAACATTTTCTGTCATAAATTTGTGACAAAACTCAGTTTTCATCGCAAATTTGCATATGAGTGAATTTTACGATAAATTATATTTTGGGCGTAAATTTGCAATGACTTTGTGATGAAATAATAATTTATCGTAAAATTGATGATAAATTTATATTATTTCGTAATAGAATTTGACGACAACCTATTATCCACGAGAAATATTTCGTTGCAAAATTTATCATAAAATATTTTTACAATGAATAATTTTTTAAAATTCATCCTAAAATTTATTACAAAAGACTAAATTTTTTATAATGGCAGTTGTTTTGGCCAATGTTGGATGTCACAAAACCAACATAGGGCTTCTAGCACGGTGAGGATCTCGGTGGCGCGAGGGTGAGTGTGAGGTGGGTTGAGTCCCCGAGGGGCAAAGTCGATGCGAGCCATGAAGATGCCGAAGGTGTTGAGCTCAAGAATTGTAATCACATATTGACTGCACAGATGCAGGAGCCTAGCTTATTCATGGTGTCGCTAGGCTTGTCAAGGCCATAGGTGAAGAAGTCTTCGGCTTTCACATCATCCATGCTCTTGCAAACGAATCCATTTACAAGCGCTGTTAATAAGGAACCAATGAACAAAATTCAAACTAGCCGAAAGATTTTTCGAATGATTTTTAGCTAAATTAAATTAAGTCGGGCAGAAAAAATTATTAATCTTTAGAGCTATTATCGACGATGCAATTGAACAAACTGAATCTTAAGAAGAGTTGACATCAAGGATCAAGAGAAAATAATGCGCAAATTTCTCCATCATGTTAGACTTAAATTCAGTTATAAGATAATCAGAGGAGCTCATATATATTATGTCATCAACATAAAGACAAACAATAATATAATCATCGCTACCTTGTTTCTTCACATAAAGGGTTGGCTCACTTTCATTTCTTGTGAAACCATTTTGTCGAAAATAACTATCAATCTTGCTATACCATGCCCTTGGAGCCTGTTTTAATCCATAGAGTGCCTTTCTCAACTTGTACACCTTTGCCTCTTTGCCTTCAATTATAAAACCTTCAGGTTGAACAACATAAACTTCTTCTTGCAAGTCTCCATTTAGAAATGCAGATTTAACATCAAATTGATAAACATGCCAATGTAATTGTGCAGCTAATGCTAAGATAATTCTCACAGTTTCAAATCTAGCAACCGGAGAAAAAGTTTCTTCAAAATCAATACCTTATTGTTGCGAATATCCTTTTGCAACAAGTCTAACCTTGTATTTTTGAATGGTTCCATCGGCATGATATTTTGTTTTAAATACCCATTTGAGGTCAATTGCATTCTTGCCTTCAGGTAGATGCACTATCTCCCATGTTTCATTTTTATTGATTGCCAACAGCTCTTCTTTCATTGCATTTCGCCATTCTTCCTTTGTTACTGCTTCTTCAAACGTTGTAGAATCTGTAACAAAGAGAGCAAATTGACCTGATTCATAAATTTCCCTTAATGATCTGAACTTTGTTGGAGGTGTTTCATAAGAAGAATCTTGTAGAGATGATGAACTACTACTCCTTGAATTTGATGGTGAGGAAGCTGGTGATCCCAAAGGAGATGATTCAACACCTTCAGTTGTTGGAGTTCTGTTCTCTATTGGGATATGAACTTGAGTCTCTTCACCTTATGTATTCCACTTCCAACCTGAATCTTCATCAAAATCTACATCTCGTCTTATAATTAATTTGCCACTAACAGGATTATATAATCGATATGCTTTGGATTGATTGCAATATCCAACAGAAATGCATTTTTCAGATTTATTCTCAAGTTTATGACGAAATTGAGAATTTACCAAAGCATATGCAATACATCCAAAAATTCTTAAATGATTTACCGATGGTTTTCTACCTCGCCATGTTTCATATGGTGTTTGATTTAAGACCGCCCTTGTTGGAGAAATATTAAGCAAATAAACTGATGTGGCCACTGCTTCAGCCCAGAAAAGATTTGGAAGCCCTCTGATATTCAGCAAACTTCTAGCCATTTCTACAACTGTTCGATTATTTCGCTCGGCGACACCATTTTGCTCCGGTGTATAAAGTGTCGTCAATTCCCTGTGAATACCATGTTCTTCACAAAACAGATTAAATTCTTTAGATAAAAACTCACCTCCTCGATCTGTACGAAGAGTTTTTATTAAAGAACCCTTTTGATTTTCCATAAGCGCCTTGAATTTTCTAAAATTCTCAAAAGTCTCTGATTTGTTTGCTAAAAAATAAACCCAATTCATTTGATCAAAATCATCAGTAAACATCAAAAAATATTTACTCCCACCAAGTGATGTAGTTTTCATAGGCCCGCATAAATCAGCATGAATTAATTCAAGACATTCAGAAGCTCTCCATGATTGCTCAATTGGAAAAGACTTCCTTGTTTGTTTTCCATAAACACATCCTTCACATAAACCAAGAGTACTAATTTACGGTAATCCAAAACCCATACCTTTCTGATTTAACAACTGCATTCCTTTGATGTTGAGATGCCCATATCTCAGACGCCACATCTTGGATTTATTATCTTCATTGGCAATAAGAGCTTGGTTTCCCACATTAGATATTTTAAGTGGAAATATTTTATTTTCTGTCATTTGCACATTGACAATAGACTGTCTTGAATCTTTGTCAGTAATAACACAAGCTCTATTATCAAATAAAATTGCATATCCACCCATCATCAATTGTCCAACATTTAACAAACTATATGCCAAATTAGGAACACAATAAACATTGTAAAGTAATTTCACTTTACCATTGCTAGTCTCCACGGCAATAGTGCCTTTGCCTTCGACTTGTATTTGTTTATTATCTCCAAGTCTTACTAGCATCTTCTGAGATTCATCAAGCTCTTTAAATAATGATTTATTGTCAGTCATATGATTCAAACATCTACTATCCAAAAACCAAATATCGTTTTGAACTTCATAAGAATTAGAATGAACCATAAATAACTTACTTTCTTCATTTCCTTTTTGCACATAATTTGCTTGTGAGCTATTTCTGCAATTTGCCTTTATATGCCCAAATCTTTTGCAACCATAACACTGAATAGAATTTTTGTTCCATTTTTTATCCCCGTTGACTTGTCTATCAAACTTACTTCTTCCTCTGCCACGTCCTCTACCACGAAAGCCTCCTCTTCCACGACCTCTGCCAGCGAAATCTTCTTTTTTTTTCTATCTCCCCCTTCACTTGAAATGCCTTTTCATCATTCTTCTCAACTGATCGATTTCGCCTTGCCTCATGAGCTTGCAAAGAACCCATTAGTTCATCAAAAGAGAAAATCGAAAGATCTTTAGCCTCCTCAATCGCAGTTACTATGTAATCATATTTCGGAGTCAAACTTCGTAAAACTTTTGAAACAATAATTACATCGGTAATATTTTCTCCATAAGATCTCATTTGACTAACGATCAAAATTACTCTAGATAAAAAATCTTGTAAAGTTTCATTACCCTTCATAAGCAAGGCCTCAAATTCACTTCTGAGAGTCTGGAGTTTGACTGTTATCACTCTAGAGGAGCCTTGAAATTCTTTCTGCAGTATTTCCCATGCTTCTTTGGAAAATGAGGCAGTTGCAATTCTGGAGAAAATCGTCTCATGTACTGCTTGTTGAAGGATGAACAATGCTTTTGAATCCTTCTTTCTGTTCTCCTTTAATCGACTTTCATCGGCATCCTCATCGTCAAAACCTTTCTCTACTAAATCCCAAAGATCTTGAGATCTAAATAGAGTTTTCATTTTGATGCTCCAAAATCGTAGCATTCGCCTTTGAAAATGGGGATGAGAGGTTGAGAAACTCCATTAATCGCCATTGCAAGCAACTATAACACGTCAAACCTGGCGCTCTGATACCACTGTTAGAGAAATTAAGGAGAAAGATAATAGGAGGGAGATAATAGACAAGGGGATTACACAATAATATTTTTTTTCTCATTAATTCATTCATGATACGTAGCATATTTATAAGCTACTTACATAACACATTAAACCCATTAACTCCATAAATATACCCCACTAACTCAACTAATGAAGATACATTGAATTTAGACACTTTTCTTCTCACCATTACTACCACTAATTGCCACGTCATCAATCCATTAACTCCACTATTAATTTTGGATCAATTATCAACATATAGATGGAGAGGAGAAGATTTGAAATAATCTTGCCTTGACTTGTTATAAATATTGTATAGTTCAAAGATGAACATTAATGGGCACGTGGATTAATAAAGTATAAGACAATTAATTAATTAATGGATTGCATTGCCCATTCTAATTTGCTTCTATGTTGGCCAAGTAAACTAATTAATATAAAGGACGTGGAGGACTAAGTCAATTAGCTTTTAATTAGTAATAAGATAAAAGCAAGAAGTTAATTTGATGATTGAGGGGCAGGTGAAGACTGAGAATGTTTACCACTTCATCTCTATTCTCACGGTACCAAATAAATCAGAGCAGAGCAGGGAAGAATGTTTCAACTTTCAAGCCTACTTCTTCTCTATATAAACCTATGAATGCATTGCATTGCATTCACCACCACCAGAATTGCTAGCTCAGCTCAGTGATACAATTAATCAAAGACATGGCTGTTAAACTGCTCCTCGTCGCACTCCTCGCCTTGGCTTCCGCTCACGCTGTATTGGCTTCAGATCCTAGTCCCCTTCAGGACTTCTGCGTCGCCGATGACAACCCCAAAGGTGCATACCATAGCTTTACTCCTCCGATCCTCCCCCGCCAACAAGCAAGCGTACGCATGCATATGTTTACCAATCGGACCTTAATTAATTACCTTTTTGCAGTGTTCGTCAACGGCGCCGTATGCAAGAACATGAACGACGTCACAGCCGACGACTTCTACACTTCTGGCCTCGACCAGCCCGGCAACACCAACAACAATAATGTCGGCTCCAACGTCACCGCCGTCAACGTGAATAGGATCCCCGGGCTGAACACCCTCGGCATCTCCTTGGTTCGCATTGACTACGCGCCTAATGGGCTCAACCCTCCTCACACCCACCCTCGCGCAACCGAGATCCTCGTCGTGTTAGAAGGAGAGCTCTACGTGGGCTTTGTGACGTCCAACATCGGCCAAACCAACCGCCTCTTCACTAAGAATTTGAAGAAGGGCGACGTCTTTGTGTTCCCCGAAGGCCTCATCCACTTCCAACTCAACACGGGCAAACACAATGCGGTTGCGCTCGCCGGTCTCAGCAGTCAAAACCCGGGCGTCATTACCATCGCCAAGGCTGTGTTCGGATCGACGCCGCCCATTTCCGATGATGTGCTCGCCAAAGCTTTTCAGGTGGACAAACGCCTCGTTGACTGGCTCCAAGCTCAACAATGGACGGACAACAACAACTAGCAACTTCCACTTTCTCAACAAACCCTCTCTCACTCGCTTAACTGCTAATAAATCATCTGCATGCATTCATCGTTGTTACTGTACGTTGGAAATTAATTGTGTTGCTTTATTGTTTGAGAAAGGAAATGAATAAAAGAAGGGGAAAACAATCATTATTTATCTATGAATGTTAACAACTATCATTTATGCTAGAATTTGCATATACTATCTTTCAACAAGAAAATCATACTTTTTTTATTCGACCCATCTCACATAAATCTTATCACTTCAACAAATACTATTTGGGATCTAAGTATCAAAACCAAGATAAACTTTTGAATTTCCATTGACGATATCCTTTAACAATGAAAAAATCTTGTCAATGTTCATATTGCTAAAAGAATCGTTGGAGCTTACAAACTAGAAGCTTAACCAATCAAAAATTCTCATGGGGAAAAACTATATATCACCAATGACAAGACCTTCTCATTCATACATATTGTTGGATTTAATTAATCTTAATCCAATAACTGGCTCTCATCTAGTATGTTAGCCAGCCTAGTTGGGTGGCCCTAATTTATGGTAGTTGGGTGGCTCTAATGGATGATGCATCAATATTACGACAATGTAGGTCACAATTAATAGTTACTCAACAACACCCTTTTGAGTATCAACGATGCACTATTTTGACAAGCAAAGTTGGCTGCTTTGATGTTCACTTCTTGCATGGTAACACAGGTGAGAGGGCGTCGACGAAGGCCAACAAAACTCCTTCGATGCTTAAGTCAGGTTCATCTAGTCATGATTCGCTTCTTGCATGGTAATCGTCGCTCTAATTGTCATGATTAGCACTAGAGATAGAGTGCAAGCATTAATGGCCAGGGAGACAAGAGTTAGACCATGGATGATGTCAGCAATTTAGGGGAACACAACCTTGTCCATCCAATCAACCACTCAAAGTGTTATGCCTCGTCGTGCTGACTAATTTGTAAGGAAAGGGATCACATCAGCATGGGAGGTGATGACAACCCTCACCGTTGATTGCGCACACAAAGCGTCTGATCTGAGAATTGAAGACCTTGTTCATGGGTCTTTGATATGTGGCTCTTATATTCTTCAAGTCGAAAGGCATAACCCATAACAGAAAGTACCATCAGCTATTATAAAACTAACATTATCTTACTCAATCTTGGCTAGGGGAATTTTGATGATACCCTTAGTAGGTGTCCATCATTGAAATGAAATCATATTTAATAGTAGAGTCCTCTAATTGATCAATCTGAAGTAGGGGTAGTAATACTTTGGACAAACTTTGTTGAGATCCTAAACCCCTACGCATATCTTCCACTTGCCGAAAGGCTTGAGGATCAACACCACATTAGATAGTCATGTAGGAAAATATACTTTTCGAATGTGCTTGACTTCCAACAACTTTTTTGCATTTGCCTAGACAACCCAATTTGCCTGGACAACCCAAACGCTTGAATTGTTGCCTCTTCTGTTTTACAACTTGACTTGTAGGAAGAAAGATGAGATGGTGCTCCATAATGTTAGGAGAGGTCCTGACTAGATCCCATGCTGACCAGACACTATTTTTGGTGAGGCAAGAAACCAACTCTTTCTTCAAACTAGGTTCCAATCTAAGGGCAACCCAAGTGACCTTGTCATTACACCCAAGCATGATGGGTACTAACTTGAGTTCCTTGTCCACCATGAAAATTATTGATGCCTCCTACAGTAAATGAACTTCGTTACTCATACTTCTCTTTGCCTGGATTTGCTCAGCATCATTCTAGGCTCCTTTTGATTCTTTCATATTATTTTTACTTAACACTTAGGAGCACATTGTTGATCTCCTCTTACCTCCCTCACTTCCTTCCCAACTGACAACATGATCTTCTAGTGATAGGGGGAGGCTACTATAGTTACTATATGATACTGATCTTGGTCAAAAACCCACTACAAACCCCAGCAAAGGTAGTAAGATACCTAACCAGAGTCAGCAATCACAACCCCCATAGGTAGACAACTCAATTCAGGACAAACTATCACTTCTGGATACTAAAAAACCAATTACAGCTACAATAGTAAACTAGAAACTGACACAACAACACACAGAAAAGGCAAGACTCCAAACTATAGTTGAGGAAATAGATATTGGTATGCAAGAAGGGGAAAAAGCCCTTGGGAAATAAGGATTAGGTCCAGGACAATCAGTAGGAAACCAACAACAGCTAACACCATACTAGATCAAGAACAATATGATGATCAGCAATATTAGCAGATGGGGCTAACCAAACCCCGGCCCTCATCACTGCTTTGCTAGCAAAGGATTGGTACCAAGGCAAGGGTAAGGAAAGTAAGGAAGCAAAGGGGAATAGAAAGGGGGCAATCAAGTGTCCAAATAGAGAGAGACCTCGGTACACAGATGCAAACATAGCTACTAGGCAGATTGTGGATAGACATTGCCAAACCCATAAAGAGAAACAAAAGAAAAATGAAAACCCAATAAAAGGGAAGCTACAAGCCTCAATCATCATGAAGATAGGAGCTTGGAATATACGAGGCACAAATAAGGCCCTCAAACAAAGGAGGTGACCAACCTCCTTTTGACCCAAAGATTGAGTGTGTTATGCAGCATAGAAGTCATGCTCACCATGGTTGCTTTTTAAAAATTGAAAACAACCAAATTCCAAAATTGGCACATGGAGCAACATGTTGGTGGACTTACCAGAAGTCGTATGCTCCTGACATACAACAATGGGAAGAACAATATGTCTGTATCCTGATTAAATGCAACACCACAAGAATCACATATTGATGTGGGAACAAAAGCAATTTTAATCTTTTTTACTATTTTATCGAGTTAGGGTTTAGGGGTATTGTCATCTTTCATAAGGTTAGGGTTTGAGTCTATTTAAACTATTTGTTTAGTTATTTTTGGGATAATTTTTTATCAAAAAGAATTTGTGACCACGTTGTTTCTTCCTAAACGTCGAGTTTGGTTCTCTTTCTCCTAGTATTTTTGGGTAGAATTAACAAGTTTCAGAAGGTTGCTTCCTGTATTCATGTACAAATTAATGGATTCAATAGTTAGCCATTGCGTCAGTTGGTATCATAGCCAAGTTGATCTTGCATAATCATGCTACCAAGAAGACAACAACGTGTCGACTACACTTTTGATCGTGATATGGAGCAGCAGTTTCAAGAGATGATCAATGGATGGTGTAACCTATCTATAGATCAGGTAATAGAGGAAGAGAACATTTTTTATGAAGAGGAAAGAGTTAAGGAAGATGTGGATTGACAAATCAAAATAATCGGTGATCCAATTGATGACGATGATGAAGTAGAAGTTGTTGATGAAGTTGGTATGGATCTTCAAATTAAGAAAGAAACAAAACAAACTAAAGATGTTGATATGGATGAGCCTCAAGGTTCTGACAATGGTGAGGATGAATTGGAGGATTATACTGCAAGATGTTACCAAGTGTTAGTTGTTGAGTAGGTCGGACTCTCTAGAGAACTTCAATTTCCACCAATATATATAAAGGAGAGGCTGGATTTTTCTTGTGCCCTTTTTGTCCCAAATGGAGAGCTTGTTGCTAACGCTCATCATGTCCCAGTTTATCTAGGAGCAGTATGTTGGCAATTAGAATATTGGGCCAACGATCTTCGTGAAGGGGATGTTCTTGTTACTAATCATGCTTCGGCAGGCGAAAGCTATCTTCCTGACATAACTACATAACTCCTATTTTTGACAATGACAAATTGGTTTTCTTCATGGCCAAATGAGGACACCATGCAGAAATTGGTGGGATAACTCTAGGAAGCATGCCACCATTCGTAAAATCTTTATAGCAAGAGGGTGCTATGATTAAAACATTCACACTAACTGAAGGGGGTATCTTCCAAGAAGAGGGAATAATTAACCTGCTTATAAATCCATGTTTTGATGAAAATTCAAATAATAAAATCCAAGGAACTTATAGGATTCAAGACAATCTTTTTTATCTCCGCGCTCAAATGTTGCAAACCAGAGAGGCATTGCACTGATTAAAGAACTCATCAATCAGTATGGTTTATTAACCGTTCAATCATACATGAACTATGTTAAAAAAATTGATGATATGCCTGCCTTTTGGATAAACGTACACAATGCAATAATCTTGCATGAATCAAACCACCTCTAAGAAATATTTGCTAAGAGCATCACTAATAGAAACATGATGCTTTCAATTGACTCCAATTTATCTATAGAAGCGTAGCAGTTGCTATTAGATTTTGGCAAGTTAATGCCAGAGGATCTTCCTCTTAGGCTACCACCTAACACTTCTAACAACGTTTCTGATGATGATATGACCAGTAATTCGAGGGTAAATTTTCTCCACCTTGGGGAGAATGATGTGGGAACAGAAGCAATTTTAGTCTTTTTTTACTATTTTATCAAGTTAGGATTTTAGGAGTATTTTCATCTTTCACAACGTTAGGGTTTGAGTTTATTTAAACTATTTATTTAATTATTTGTAGGATAATTTTTTATCAATAAGAATTTATAGCTGTGTCATTTCTTCCCAAACATCGAATTTGATTGTATCTCTTGATATTCTTTCGTAGAATCAATAGGTTTTAGAAGGTTGATTTCAATATTTGTGCATGGATCAATAGATTCAATAGTTATCTACTGTGTCACATATGTAGTAACTTTTGCTTAAGGACAACTCTCCATCACCAATAAGAAAATTATATGGATCGAGATTCAACAAAATGATGGAAACATGAACTTGCCTTGGCTAGTCCTATCATGAATCCCGGATAAAGGCAAAAAGAATTAGTGAATGGTTAGCAGTTTATCGTACGAAGGCTTGTTCGACTATAGAAATACTGACTCCAACATGACACAACTCCATGATGCATTTCAAAATGAAGAAGTGGAGGTACATTTAGTAAATTTCCAGATTCAATCAACATCTGATTACTTGTAGATGCTAATATACTTTACCAAGAGATAGATGATGGAGGCATGTCCAGCAATGAGGAGCTTGTTGAACAAATTGAGTCAAGCAGGAGGATCCTCAAAATGTAACGATTTGAATATTAGCATTATTGTAAATTAATTCAGAATAAGTTAAAATTGTTTATTTTGTTACATGTATATCTCACTAATAATTTGAATATTATTTCAAATGCATATATATTATAATGTTATTGTATAGATATAAATATATTAGACCAGGCAACAAACATCCAATGGTCAGACTATCTTGCAGGTTGTTGGGGGTTGGTAAGTATTGGTGTTAGTAGTAATTTTCAATTCATACATTTTTTAACATATATTTAATATTTATATATTTTATAATGCAGTTTTACTATAGATGACCATCGAGTTAAAACCTATATATCTAGTAAATTTAGAGAGAATGTGTGTCTTTAATTCATACTACATGGAGGCATGTAGACGAAGGCATGTGAGATTTTTACTACCATGAGTTTTTGGTAAGTTATTTTTATTATCAGAAGTTATATTTATTTATACTAATTTATAATTTTTTTTTGCAAAAAAATATATCTGAGAGCCAAGGCATGAGGAGGTATTAAAGAAATATGGAATAATACTTTGTCAAACTGTACAAGGATCTACTATATAAATGCATAAGAAAGGGCGTAAGATCTTCTTTTATCCTAGTTGATATTTGGGATGTATGACAAACCATCTGGGCTACAAAAAGATGGCAGTCAAATTCAACGACAGCTTGAGCCAACAGAAACATCGAGCTGGCTGGCCCTAGCACCGATCGAATTCACAAAGCATACAGTTGGATCCCGTTCCATCATCGAGCGTGTCATAGACTTGGTGAATTTATAATTAATATATTTATATTAGAATTATTTAATTATTAATAATTTTATTTTGATTTAATTACATTATTTAATATTCAGGAGCGTGAGCTACAGCGACCTTCTACTTGTTGAGAGATTTTTACCAAGACACACAAGTCTAAAGAAGACGTACACATTTATCGATCCTCAATCGCAGGCATTATACGTAAGAATTTAAAATTTAAACTTATTTAACTATTAACAATGATTAGCTTTTCTAATTTTATATCTTATATAAATTTATTTTTAAATAGGATGAAATGACTGCTAGAGTTGCACATGCATCTTAGCTTGATAGAGAGGGAGGTGAGATGCAGACTCTCTCCACCGACCAGGTAAATGAGATCTATTATGATGTGGTCAGTGGAAGGAAAAAGAGCTCCACCCTCTACGATCTTAGGTCCCAGGCGAGAGTCGTTTATGATCGTGTAATGACCCCTAGGGTTAGGGGTCATCCCAGCGGATCATCTACTAGGGTAGAAGCCCTAGAGCAAGAAATCAAGCATTGAAGAATCGACTCCCACATTAAAGGAGGCATTTCAAGAGTCTCGTTGAGCCTAGTTGCAATACGAGGAAATTAAGAGGGAAATGCAGGAATTCATGGCTCACATAAGTCAAACGCCGCAGCCGCATGGCTTTTACTCTTAGGAGACTTAGGACCCTCACGACCATCAGGACCCTGATCAATAGCTACATGAGAGGTATGTTAACATTTTTAACATTTCTTTTTTTGTTAATTATCATTCATGAACATGCAAATTAAATTTATTAATTTTCATAATAGATACATATCCTTGTTTTATTAATAACCTATCTTATTATATTTTGTACAGGATTCGATACTACTAGTTGGATATTTTAGATATTTCATAGGTTGTGATTGTATTGAGACATTTGATATGTTATGATTGTATTCATGTTGGGATCGTCTCGGTACAATGCGCGTGTTTACACATTTCACAAACGTGGGCGGCGAAAATAAACTAATAATTAATAGTAATTATTACATCACATACATGCATAGATAGGAAATAATAGAGTACAAGGCATGACAAGAAATTAAAATTTTACAGAATAGTAAATATTCTACGCGCACCTTATTGATGATGTTAAGTGAAGTTAGCATCAATCGAGCGGTCCTTGTAGAAGTCCCGCCTCTACTGGTGATCCATGCCAAGCTCTTCTCTGGATGGCTTCGGAAGCCACGAGTCATGTCATCATCTTCGGTACTAGTCGATGATCGATAATGATTGATTCGATAGAAAAACCTTATTCCAGAAAATACGCAACAATGTTTGTTGTGATCATTTTTCTGGGGTTTTCTAACTATCACCAGAAATTATATTCCTGATGTAGTTTTTGGTGGTCAACCTTTGACCATCGATTTGGGACAAATGATCGAAACCTTTCCGACATTGATGGAACGTTCTCTGGAAGCTTGTGAAGCTTCCAGCAACGACCAATCCTGGCGACAATCCGATGGGAAAACTCCCCGCAACAACTCCAACAGTAATCCTACATTAGTGGCCGGTGGCAGCCCTTCACAAAGGCTCCGGCGGTTGAACATCGGGGTTCAGCGGCTTCACAAGCCGTCGACCGTGGAGGCAAGCTTCAGTGAAGGGACGACTCTTGGGATGTCTTCACCATGGATAAGCCAAAAGAAGGTCGACGGTCCACCACAGCTCTGATCAACAGAGCAACCGGAAAGAAAACCCCACAGAAAAATCTGCGGCCAACCATCCTTGTTTCTCACTCTCACGAACAGGGAACGACAATAGCTTGGTTAAGCTTTAGCGGCGGCGACATCTTCTCCTCTTCTCGGAAGATGGCACTTGGGCTTCTTCGGTGGATGGCGCGACGCCGGTCTTCCCACGCGACCGGCAGAGAACAGAGACATGAGTTGTAATCAGGATTTTAGCCCACCTTCCAGTTGATAGTGCTAGGGTGAATAAGGCCGAAGGGCTAAGGCTTCGTTGATCCTCTTCCACACGACCGACAACAAACAGAGACACGACCGGCCGGAGCAGAAGTCGAGACCGAGCGGAGGCGGGATCGCGAGAACACTTCTCCCGATCCTTCCGTGCGGAGGCTAGGGTTTTCTCCTCTTGCTTCTCCAGTGGACGACCAGCAAAGCGAATTAGTCGACGGCAGGTACGCGATGAAGCGAAGCTACAGGAGCGGCTGTGGGTGGAGGGAAGAAAATCATAGAGAGGAAAAAAATAAAATCTAAACTGGATTTAAGTTTTAGGGTTACTATATCAAACTCGATTGAATCGGTACTCTAGCAAACCGAGTTTAATTTTGGTTCAAAACTAAATCGCTTGGTTCACTAATCAACGAACTCTGATTTGACCCAAACTAGTTTTGTTCATTTCGTCTTCATAAGATGAAACTCCTCATCTCTTCCATTTTGCCAAAATCTCTTCCATCATGAACCAAACTAAGTTGGTTCAATTTAGTTCAAACCAAATCATTTGGTTCAATAACCAAATCACCTCTGATTTGAACGAAATCAGTATCATTCATTTTGTCTTCATAAGACGAATTCCATCATTTTGTCCTTTGTCCGATCTAACCAGACTTTATTTCTCTCGTTCTGAGAATCCAATTCTCATACTCGTTTTAAGTCATTCGAATAACTTGTAGTGTGTGTGACTCAATAGGTTCCTGGTTATGTTTCTCGTCCATAATTAATCATTAATTACGGAACAAGAGTGGCACCTATTAGTACATCACGATCTCCAATTGATCAAAAAATCAACGATTGATTCTAGAACATTTCTAAACCCTTCAACAGCTCCAATGAAAACATGCTTCATTCCTTTCACCATCTTATACCTGCTTGGTTCAAGACATGGTCTATATATGTCAGCCCCCATTAGGGTGTGTAAAATACGGAAGGAACAAAAAAAGGTTATTGGATTCGGGTTTAAACCCGTTAACCCATAAGGAATCCAATAACCCCACGATGTTTTTTCTCCCAAAAATCACGACTTCTTTTCTCTCCCACCTACCGCGAGCCCTCTCCTCTCTCGTAACCGCGAGGTTTTCCCCCTTGCCGCGACAACTTCCCTGGTTCGCATCTCCTCCTCTTCTTCTTCGCCTTCTCCTCCTTCCGTCGTTCACCGCAACCCTAGCTGCCTTCTTCTTACTTCTCCCTGAGCGACGGCCACGGCAAACCTCGGTCATTGTCTCTTCCCTTCTTCTGAAATAGAGTTGTCCGAGCGCCGTTGCGTGGAGAAGAAACTGACACTGCTTTCCCCTCCCTTTCCTCTCCCCCCTTCTTTCTCCTTCGGCGATTTTCTTTCCAGCCGCGACAAAGGGAAAGGGTGAGATCAAAGTTTTTCCCCTGTTCTGGTGATGCCAGATTAATAGCTAAGTCACCACGTCGCCATCTTCGCGCTCTGGATCTCGCCGTTCGCAGCCAGAGAGTTGTCGCCTCCGTCGCCGTTGAGCAACGGGACTGAGGTGAGGTCCTGTTTCCATTTAGGTTTTGTTTTTGCTTTGGAAATTTGGCAGTATGAAGGTTGAAGGGAGCAAAATAATTTATGAGGTCAGATCTTGTATTTAATGAGTGATTAAAAGTATTACTGCTTTGGAACGAAACCAAACAATTTGTTGCCACCTCCTCTTCGAACTATCAAGATCTTTTAAGGTACACTAGATGCTTATTTGTTTTGTCATTATGCAAGACACATAATATCTTCTATCATGATATTGCAATCTGAATCTGTGAGATGAAAAAGATATTGGTGCATGGTGATGAGAACAAGGAATTAATAAGTTGGAAAGTTCAAGGTTAAAAGGGAATTCATTTGAAGTTCAAATTATTAGTTGATAATTCTTCTAATTTAGGTTTCATATAGTTTGGTATGTTTGGATTAGTTTACTCTGGGTTAGGTTAATTTGGATGGGGTTGAATAAATATTAAAATTGGCTAAGGTTTTATTTGATGGAAAAATATATATATACATATCATTATATTTAGGAAAGTTATTTATTTTAATTACAGGACATTGACTTGCTACTGGATTTCTGGACGGAGGTTTTCCTTGCTGATACGGACTACATTCGGAAGGCGGGTATCTCGACTTATCTCTTTAGATATGTCATTTAGATGTGTGTGGTTTTGTTATTACTAGTAGTAATTTTTATGTTTTTATATCTGCCCTGGTATGTCACTACTTAGTATATATTGTATGCCATCTTTATTTGCTACTTGTTTAGGTTCTATATCTTCTTGATACTTGTCATATAAAATATGTTCATCAGATGTAGTGATATACTGTTCCTTACTGAGCATAGATTGGTAGGTGTTGCATACATTAGTGTCATGCACCATCCTTGCATGATTGCATACTAGTGATCATCGACTCCTTTGTAGTCTGAGTCCGTTGCTAGTTACATGATCTACACACACTGCCACTCACGGGTTAGTGGTACATCAGGAGGGTGTGTGTAGTTGCTCTGTCAGGGCTCCGCTCGACCGCTCAGGGGTAGTGGTGTCGCAGCGTGGTAGCATTACAGGGATCCCTCCTCCTTATTGTGAGATGAGGAGATGAGAGCTATGCTCCCCCATGTGATTTGTGATAGGAGGATAGGTGTACTCCGCCAGCATCCTGTCCACTCGGTCAAGCAGGAGTAGTGACGGCAGAGTGCACAGTTGTCATAGCCCTACCCACTCGACCTCACCATTGTCGGTGATGATAGCTTATTATACATGTCTGTTAGATATCCGTTGAGTTCTTCGAACTCATTCCGTTGGTTTCATTCTTTTCAGGTTGACGTCTGTATGGAGAGCCGCGCTGCTAGTCCCCTGTTGAGATGACCTTGACTATTTTGGTTTTGCTATGTTTTCAGTGTTTTATGTGTTAGAGCCTGTTTTATGTCGTATGGATTTTCTTATACATGTTCGGTTTTAGTGTGCATGTTATATTTACTGGTTGTGGCCGTGTGAGCCTTATTTACATAGTTTAGTACTTGTTATGTATTTTTGTCATGTGTGGATTGTGGCGGGTAGACCTTATTGTGGCCATGTAGGCCTTATGACATATATGTATTCAGGGAATTACAATTGTTACAGGGGAGATATTGCCAAAATTTTTGGACAACCGTCTCCCGGGGCATGACAAGGTGACTACGTCACACCTAGCCCAAGCTAACTTTCTTGTCTTATGGATTCAAGTTACTTGTACATGTATCCAAGAGTACCGTACTCTTGACATGTAATGCTTTGACCAAAGACTTTTAGTAAAAATCCTGACAAGCGGTCGTAGGGTATACGTCTCCATTTTTCAAGGAGCGGTGAATCCTCTATGGGCTATTCAAATACATTTGGACACTTTGACTTATACCCAATCATTCTAGGTCCACACCTCCTCGGAGATGTTTGCTTAAGATGTCAAAGTATAAGCCTCCATGACCAAGGTGACTTGAATACTATAAGTCAAAGGAAACTCGCACTTAAGCTGCACTGAGATCTTTATTAACATATGTATAGAACCATATGAAATCTCAAGCCAGGTCACTCCAATGAACTGGTTACCTTTAACCAACATCCACGTTTAACTCTCAACATCCAATGTCTCCAGCTAGCGAAATCAGTTGCTTGGCTAACCAAAGAATTTAAACGTACTAGTCTCAACAGAATCGATAAGGTCTGTGCTCATCAATTCCTCGATTAGGGATTATTTCAATACATTCATAATTGCACGTGTAGAGATGCTCACTAGTTGTAATCCAATCACAAATTCTTTCATGCTATGAATCGTATTATGGGCATTCAGTAATTGAGTTTAAGATCCAATCAAACACATAGAAAATGTGCACTCAAATAGTGAATTACTACTTATCTAATAAATAGTATAATCGTACGGCGATTACCGTAGGGCATCCCTCAAATCTAACAATTCAGATATTTGATATTCACTGATTGTATTGAGATATTTAATATTTGTGATTGTATCATGATTTGATTAGTTTAACTTGAGATATTTGAGATATTGGGTGGATTCATTTGTTATATTTGGTATGTTGTGATTGTATTGTGATTGTGATTAGTTTAACTTGTTAGATTGGTTAATTTATTGTATCGTGATTGGTTAAGTTGTTGTATCATGATTGGATTGGTTTAACTTGTATCGTGATTGGATTAGTATAACTTGTATCGTGATTGGATTAGTTTAAGATATTGAATTTATTAAGTTGTTCGATTGGTTAACTTGTTGTATCGTGATTGGTTAAGTTGGTGTATTGTAATTGGATTGGTTTAACTTTCATTGTTATTGGATTGATTTAACTTGTATCGTGATTGGGTTGGTTTAAGATATTGAATTTGTTAAATTGTTGGATTGGTTAACTTTTGTATTTTGGTAGTTAATACATTGTTAGGTTTGTGATTGTATTGTTGTTTATTGAAGTGTAATTGTATTGTTGTGAAATGTATGTAATTGTATTGTTGTGAATTGTATTGTGATTGGTCGTGAAGTGTATGTATTGTCAAAACTATCGTTTGTGATAGTTTATGGTCATAGTTGTTAATGTAAATAGGGAATATATGAAAATTGATAGATGATGTGAAAATATACAGATATAGTGATGAAATTTTTTATATTTCGTCGCTAATTAGCGACGAAAATTCAATTCCGTTGCTAACTTTAGCGACGAAATTAAACATCCATCGCTAGATCAGGGATGGAATAGTATATTCCGTTTACGATCTTAGTGATAGAATTAAATTTCTGTCGCTAATTAACGACGAATATTAAATATCCGTCGCTAAATTTAGTGATGGAAATTTATTTCCGTTGCTAATAATAGCGACGACTATTTAATATTCCGTGTTAAATTTAGCGACAGATATTAAATATCCGTCACTACTTAGCGACGAAAATTTAATTCCGTCACTAAATGACGTTAGTGATCAAATTTTTCGAGACGAGAAAATTTCATCACTAATCAGTTGCTAACAACGTTTAGCAACCAATTAGTGATGAAAATTTCCATCGCTAATGTTGAATATTTTTGTAGTGATTCATGAACATACACGCAGATTAGTAATTTTTATAAACACTAATTTATTAATTTATTTTAAACTATTATATTATTTCTAACAGTGTTTTTTTGGCAAAAGAAATGGGGAAGGAGGCATTAATTATAGACACTTTCACCTGTACATTTCAAAAGTAAGACAAGTCTGAGACCGAGGATAGAGCTAAAGCAATTAAAGTTTGGATTAATCTTGGATCTTAATTTCTAACTTAAATTCTAATAGTTATGTACCAACTCTCTCTTTATATTATATGTATTTCTATTATATATAATCAATATTATATGTGTTTCTAAAATATTGTTATTGTAAATTTATTTTAATTTTTTTCTCATGATAATATAGGAGAAATATGATGATCTAGAGCTAATACAGAGAAGTTCAGGTGCTAGTAATGATAATGATGGATCTGAACTCTTTGTTGGGGAATAATCTGAGTATATGGCTAGAGGTGAGTGGGGGATTCAAAGCGAGAAGGATATTGGGGAATTGATTCTTTTAGCAGAACTCATAGAGTTATTGGTACATCTTTTTCTACCCCGCCAAAGTAAGGGCAACAATAGAAAATTTGACTAAAGAGGTTAGCAATTAAAAGGGGATAATATTACAAAGGGATTAAGAAATGAGAGAACTATGCTAACAACAGGACTTCATAATGTGACATCTTCAGTTAGGCTCCGCTACAAGTCAAATTCTTCCTAGTTCTGGTAATGACAGTGACGATGATGATGATGGTAGTGTTGGTGTTGATTCTTCATGATCTTAGTTGTGTATAAATGTTATTTTTCTTAGAATTAGTGTTTTTGAACATTTGTTATTTAATTGAGTTTGTGAACCCTTCATTTTTATATTATTGATTAGTATTGTTAATTTGTTCTGAACATGGTTGGTGAGATCAAAGAAGGCTATGACATTTGAAAATCCATGTCGGAAAAAGAAATCTTTAAATATTAAGTTTTGTGTTAATTTATATGATCTTTTTTCTTGTACAAAATGATACTTTTTGTTTGTTTTCTGATGTAGGAAAAGAAGAAGAAGCATGGAAGGAGAAGAAAGTATCTGTCGAGGACGACGATGATATTTTTTTGTATCTTGTTGTCGTTTTGAGACTGTTTGGTATGGGATATTTTTATTTGGATATGCATGATGACTTCTTAGATTGGAATATTGGATATGATGACTTATTTCATATTATTTAAGTTTGACATGTTAGATTAGAATGTATTATTTTGTATGGAATGTGTCTTGTATATTTGTTTGGAAAGTTTGTTTGTTTTGAATTGTACGACGATTATGATTTGTTTGGATTGTTGAAATGTGTTGGAATATTGTTGGAATGTTCTATCTAGGTGTGTTGGTTGAGTTTATCGTGTTTGTTATAAATAGGATATTTGTAAACATAATCAAATGCAGGAATGGAGAAGTTATAGGAAAAAAATATTACTTTTTATGATGAATTTTATAATGAATTTTTTGTTTATCGGTGGCTGTCGGAGAGGATGCAAACTGATATCAGATTGTTGATGCTAGTGTTCAAAACTATCTCCGTAAAATGATATTACTCCACTATAAGTGCTTACGGATAGTAGCAATTTGTTTCCAAGATACGACGACGATGTCTCAGAATACTAGCACTTCAAATTCTGAGACCAGTGAACTTTTTCATAGGCTTTTTAGACTCCGAATACATAAGATGAGATGAATGCTTCAAAGGATTAGTTGAAGATGATTCGATGAAATTTCCAACATCTAGAGGGATGGATTTGGATAGTCCAATCTGGAGGGTTGTAACCCTTCAGATCGTCCTTTAATCTCATCCGTCAGATCTAGAGGGTTTTAGCCCTTCAGATCCCCTTTTTCTCATCAACCATTGGATCTGGATCCAATGATCCATTCAATTTGATGCTTCAGATCAAGCCTCATCACCAGTGGTCAAATCATGACTATTCGCGATCCAACGCTCTAGATCGCATCACATGCGATCCATCACACCTCTTTGATCAACGATTGTCATTCGTTCGCCCAATCAGCAGTCTAGTCATCTCTCCCTGCCCATGTGGATGTCATATAGGCACTGCCACATTACATGTGAGCCTGACACGTCACTCGAGTATCATGTAGGCACTGCCACATCCACTGGAACATAAATTTAAGCTCTTCAATGCTTCTCGCGACGACGCAAAGTGTGCCAATAAAGCGCCCATTGCGCACGTGCGCGCATGGCGAGCCGCAGGCTCACAAGTGCGAACACCTGCTCGCCAATGAGAAGAGAGCACATGGGCTTTTGTGTTAACTCCATTAACACAACTACATTAATAAGGAAGGGAAGCCCATCAAATTTTTCCGATGTGAGACTATTCCCCATGTACTTCCTTATATAATATTAATTAACAAATAATGTTATTCTGAGCTGACTTTGAACAATTAATTTCTCATTCACCCTTAATCGATTTTGAGCAAATTAATAGTCTAGATCTATCTACGTGAAACGTAGATTTCAATTTTGAAGTCAATTTCGACTTTCATCGATTGATGACACCATGATTTTTTCACAAAATCGTATTGGCCCGTTAAGGCCCAATATCCAACAATCCCCCACATGAATGAAAATTAATGCATGTATGCATGCTGACACTTTACAAAAGTTCAATCGATAAGTCAATGCATCGGGAGAGGTAGCTTGTGGCTTTGAACCTTCCATAGTGGAATGTTATCGAGTATACTAGACTGCGCAGTGAACGTGATGTCTTGAACTACTACTGTTTGTGTATGCTAAGACAATAACACCCACACAGAGACTTATCTCACCTACTTTTGGTTCTCATGGTTGGTTTCATTTCGACCATGGACTCCATCTTGGATTCATGAGTGTTTCATTGAAGCGGACTGTCTTCACACTCACATAGGTAACACTTTTATTATATACTCCACTTTATAAAGGTATACAAGTTATTAAAAGCATAAGCTTAACCTCACTACATGTGATAGGACAGCACAATTTCATCCTAGGATTAGGATAGAGATAATATAATGTGCTGTAACACAACTTCTGTAACTTCGTTGTCCCATTGAACTAAGATCTTGGGATCTCCAGTCAATAAGGTTGGGTTACCGCTACAGTCATTTTTAGTTATAGATTTTTTAATCTCATTCCTCTTGATGAGCAGTATACTTGATCTCGACTTAGCCCCTTCGTTGGAGAATCTACCAAATTATCTTTGGACTTGACATAGTCGATTACAATCACTCCATTCGAGATCAACTGCCTAATGGTATTGTGTCTACGATGTATATGTCATGACTTACCATTATACATACTACTCTGTGTCCTTTCAATCGTCGATTAACTATCACAATGTATAAGTACAACGAGCATAGGTTTCGTCCAGCTCGGAATATCTTCCAAGAAATTTTGTAGCCATTCAGCTTCTTCAGCTGCTTTATCTAGTGCTATAAACTCAGATTTCATAGTTGACCGAGCAATACACGTCTGCTTAGTGGATTTATAAGATATCGCTCCCCCACCGATAGTGAATACATATCCACTAGTGGATTTGGAATCTTTGGTATCTGATATCCAATTAACATCACAATATCCCTCTAAGACAGCGAGATATCTTCCATAATATAATCCGTAGTTCATAGTATATTTCAAATATATAAAAACTCACATCAATGCTTTCCAATGGGTGTCGTTTGGATTACTCGTAAAATGATTCAGCTTGTTGACCGCACAAGCAATATCCGAACGTGTGCATTTTGTGAGATACATTAAACTGCCTATTATCCGAGAATATTCCAATTGCGATATGGGCACACCATGGTTTTTCGCTAAGTGTTAACTTAGATCCATAGGTATTTTCACTATAGAGAGATCATACGCATTCTTTTCAATACCAACTCTACATATGGGATTGTGTCAGAACTATCTCATCAGATATTCTGAGAATTTTAATTCCCAATATAACATTTGCTCGATCCATATCTTTCATATTGGAATTTTTGGTCAACATTTTCTTTGTAATCATGATTATCTCATGATTACTGCCCATTATAAGCATGTCGTCTACGTATAAACAGACGATTACATGACATTCAGGTGTGTTTTTGACATAAATGCATTTGTCACATTCATTTATTTTGAATTTGTTTGACAGCATTACTTTGTCAAATTTTTCGTGTCATTGTTTAAGTGCTTGCTTAAATCCGTACAATAACTTAATAAGTTGACACACATTTTTCTCTTTTCCTAGAGCCACGAACCCCTCGGGTTGCTCCATATAAATTTCTTCTTCCAACTCACCATTTAAGAACGCAGTCTTAACATCCATTTGATGTATTTCAAGGTCATACAGTGCTGCGATGTCTATCAGCACTCGTATAAACGTAATCCTTATCATCAGTGAGTATGTATCAAAGTAGTCAAGACCTTCCTTTTGCTTGTACCCTTTGGCTACAAGTCTGGCCTTATACTTGTCAATCGATCCATCAGCTTTATACTTGCATTTTAGTATCCACTTACAACCTAATGGTTTATTACCAGAAGGAAGGTCCACTAATTCCCAAGTATGGTTATTCATGATGGACTTGATTTCACTATTGACAGCTTCTTTCCACATTGGAGCGTTGGGACTAGAGAGAGTTTCACTTAAGGTTCTTGGATCCATTTCCGACATAAAAGTCATGAAATCTAACCCGAACGATTTCTCAACTCTAGCCCATTTACTACGACGTGGCTCTTCGCTTTGATCGTCAATAGTCCTTTTACAACAACTAAGTTCAGAATAGTCTTTTTCGTTAGAACTTCCGTTGTTATCACTTTGAACGTTTTCTTTATTATTTGGGAATACGTTTTCAAAGAATATCGCATTTTGAGATTCTATAATTGTTCCCACATGAATATCAAAAATGTTTGACTTGTGAACTATGAAATGATATGCACTACTGTTATGGGCATATCCGATAAATATCGCATTGAATGTTTTAGGTCCGATCTTTACTTGCTTTGGCTTAGGTACTTCGACCTTTGCCAAGCACCCCCACACTTTCAGATATTTGTACGATGGTTCACGACCTTTCCATAGTTCGTATGGCGTTTTATCACTTTTCTTGTGAGAGATTTTATTGAGAATGTGATTTGCCAATAATATAGCTTCCCCCCACAAGTTCTGGGGTAAGCCTGAATTTATCAATAAGGCATTCATCATTTCCTTTAGTGTCCAATTTTTACATTCGACAACACCATTTGATTGAGGTGAGTAAGGTGTCATTGTCTGATGGATAATGCCAGATTCTGAATAAAACTTATCAAACGGTGCACCATATTCTCCACCTCTATTGCTACGAATTATTTTAATTCATTTATCATGTTGATTCTCAACTTTTGTTTTATAGGGTCTGAAAGCTTCTAAGGCTTCGTATTTACTTTTTAAAAGAAAGACATAATAGAACCTTGTGCAACCATCGATAAAAATAATAAAATATATTTTACCTCCTCTAGTTTGCATGAATTTTAAGTCACATAGATCATTATGTATTAACTCTAGAGGAGTCGTTGACCTTTTCACCGAATGAAATGGTAGTCTCATCATTTTTGCTTCACACACTCACTTCACATTTGTGCATTTCGTCAACATTGACATTTGGTAATAAATTTAATTTGACGAGACATTTCAGAGTATTATTATGCACATGTCTTAGTCGATCATGCCATAAATTAAAACACTCAACAACATAGCTGGAAGCTTTTATTTTATTATCATCAAAATTGCAGAGTACAGTCATTACAACTATTTTGAACAGATTCTGTTCTAAGTACCCCTTTCCTACGAAGATATCATTCTTTGTAAGTACAAAGTTGTTTGACTGGAACACTAGTCTAAAGCCGGCCTTAACAAGTGTCGATCCAGAAACTAAGTTCTTCCTGATGTCGAGAACATGGAGAACATCAATAAGCATTAGCTTCTTCCCAGACGTCATTTTCAAAATAACTTTTTTGAGTCCGATAATCGGAGATGTCGTGGAATTGCCCATATAGAGCTTTCTTCCACTTATCGGAGTATACTTGGAGAACATCGTCTTATCCGAACAGATATGATGTGTTGCTCCAGTATCGATCCACCACTACTTTGGGTTATTTTCCACCATATTGGATTCAAACACGATTGTAGTGAGATTCAGTTCCTCAAAAGAGGTTGCGACGTGGTTCACAGCATCCTTCTATCCCTTAGTTGGTTTCTTCGGATGTCTACAATATTTGGACATGTGTCCTGGCTTTCCACAGTTGTAGCACAAGCCCTTGAATTTCTTGCCTTGAGCCTTCTTTTTGAATTGCTTCGGCTTCTTGGCATTCAACTCAACCAGGTTGGATATCTCGTCGACAGTCCGCTTCATTCCTTTGGAGTCGGATAACTTTCGATTATCCTCCTCTATTTGAAGCCTCAGGATCAGATCTTCAAGTCCGATCTCCTTTTGCTTGTGTTTGAGGTAATTTTTGAAATCCTTCCACGACGGAGGAAGTTTCTTGATTACCGCTGCTACTTTGAACGACTCGTTCAACTTCATGCCTTTAGTGTCCAGATCATGTAATATCAGTTGCATGTCTTGGACTTGAGACATCACGCTTTTGGAATCCATCATCTTGAAATCCAGAAATCGACCGACGATGAATGTCTTCAATCCAGTATTTTTGATTTTGTATTTCTTTTCAAGCGATTCCCACAGAGATTTTGTCGTCTCCATCGGACTATACACGT
>NC_133863.1:17763350-17850145 GCF_044706935.1 Curcuma longa
TATAAATATTGTATAGTTCAAAGATGAATTAATTAATAAAGTATAAGACAATTAATTATTTAATGGATTGCATTGCCCATTCTAATTTGCTTCTATGTTGGCCAAGTAAACTAATATAAAGGACGGAGGACTAAGTCAATTAGCTTTGTGTCTTGTATTTGGTAGAGCGCATCACGGTCAAAGCCTCAGGCGAAAACTTTTAATTAGTAATAAGCAAGAAGTTAACTCTGATGATTGAGGGGCAGGTGAAGACTGAGGATGCCATGCCCTTTTACCACTTCATCTCTATTCTCACACGGTACCAAATGTAATCAGAGCAGAGCAGGGAAGAATGCTTAACTTTCAAGCCTACTTCTTCTCTATATAAACCTAGCTAGGAATGCATTGCATTGCATTCACCACCAGAATTGCTAGCTCAGCTCAGTGATACAATTAATCAAAGACATGGCTGTTAAACTGCTCCTCGTCGCAGTAGTCCTCGCCTTGGCTTCCGCTCATGCTGTATTGGCTTCAGATCCTAGTCCCCTTCAGGACTTCTGCGTCGCCGATGACAACCCCAAAGGTGCATACCATAGCTTTACTCCTTCGATCCTCCCCCGCCAACAAGCAAACGCACGCATGCATACGTTTACCAATCGGACCTTAATTACCTTTTTGCAGTGTTCGTCAATGGCTGCGTTTGGAAACGGGAACAGGACATAAATACAGAGACAGTATTTGATTTTTTGTCTCTGTCCCCGTTTGTTTTTGAGAGACAGATACAAAGATTAAAGTTTTGTCTCCATCTCTATCTGTCTCTGTCGCCATGCAACCCATTTTTCGTGTCCATCCTAAAACTGGAGACACACGGAGACAGAAGAATTAATTCCTATTTTACCCACAAAACCCTCGGCATCTTCCGCCGTTCGGCCAAATACGATTCTCGTTGCGCGAGTTGCAGGTCGAATCTCTTCACCACCACCTTTGTTCCGTCTTCCAGCACGCCGTGGTAGAGCTCACCGGAGTGGCCGTTCTTGATGAGCTTTGCGGCGCTGAAATTTGACGTAGCCTTCAACATCTGATCGTAGCTGAAACCGTCGCCGGGAGTTGCAGGGGAAGACACCGGCGGTGCTGCTTCAGTGGAAGGCGGAGGGAGGCAGCTGTTGCTGCCGGCGGAAGCCTTCGAACAAGCTCTCCGTCTACTAATGCAGAGCAGAACAATAGCAACGGTGACGGCCGAGCTACAAAATATGGCCACCAGCAAATACCATAGACGCCAGCTCCTTTTGCTGTGGGATGAAATCGTTGAATAGACGGCGAGGCCCCTTTTGATGTAGAAGTCATTGCACTGAACAAACGGCCTCTGATTCACCGCAGTACTAAAGCAATTCCACGAAGCATTACGAAAGCTCACCGATTCGCTTCCGGCGAAGAAATTGCTCGAGAGATCCACCTCGCTGAATCTTTGAACAAGTACTCTTTGGAATTCCAAAGAGATAGATTGTGGGACAGGTTAAAGACGCTTCCATGGGCATTCGTCTCGCCGACGACGACGGCGTGGTCAACTTCAAGCATGCCGGTGAGCTTATTGTTAGAGACGTCTAGGAGTGCCAACTTCGTCAGCTTCAAGATAGAATGAGGGAACCCAGAAGATAGAATGAGCTTATTGTTAGAGATGAATGCTCCGAGAAGAGATCCTCTGGCTCCGAGAATGAGGGTAACTTAGTCTTTTAAGTGGGATATTCTGTTTTTGTATTTTGTATTACCAAACATGAGACAGATACAATTTATATTCTGTCACTGTCTCTACTGTCTTCTGTATTTTTGTATTTTTGTCACTGTCTCTCGTGTCCCTCAAACCAAACGCAGCCTAAGTATCAAAACCAAGATAAACTTTTGCATTCAAACTAGTTGAAGGGGTATCTTCCAAGAAAAGGGAATAATTAACCTGCTTATAAATCTAGATGAAAATTCAAATAATAAAATCCCAAAACTTACAAGATTCAAGATAATCTTTCTGATCTCTGTGCTCAAGTAGCTACACACTGCATTACACTGATTAAAGAACTCATCAATTAGTATGGTTTATCAAACGTTCAGTCATATAAGAATTATGTTCAAAAAAATGATGAGAGCGTATATACCTTTTGGATAAATGTACACAATGCAATAATCTTGCACTACTTGCATGAGTCAAACTACCTCCGATAAATATTTGATAAGAGCACCACTAATAGAAACATATATAATGCTTTCAATTGACTCCAATTTATCTACAGAGGCTTAGCATTTGCTAGTATATTTTGCTAAGTTAATGTCAAATTAACGATCTTTCTCATGGGCTATCACATAACACTTCTAGTAATGCTTCTGAAGATAATATGACTAACAATTCGAGGTTCTCCACCTTGAGAAGAATGATACGGGAACAAAAGCAATTTTAGTCTTTTTTTTTTTTTTTACTATTTTATCGAGTTAGGATTTTAGGAGTATTTCGTCTTTCATATGGTTAGGGGTTTGAGTTTATTTAAACTATTTATTTAATTATTTTTGAAATAATTTTTTATCAATAAGAATTTACAACCACATCATTTCTTCCCAAACATTAAATTTGATTGCCTATCTCTTGATATTCATTGGTAGAATCAACAAATTTTAGAATGTTGCTTTCCGTATTCATACATGGATCAACAGATTCAATAGTTATCTGCTACATCACATATGTAGTAACTTTTGCTTATGGACAACTCTCCATCACCAACAGGAGAATTATATGGACCAAGGTTCAGCAAAATTATGAAAACATGAACTTATCCTAGCTAGTCCTAGGGGATTTCAACTCCCCACTCCCCCGAAGACAAGCATGCAAGGTGGACTCAATATAACCTCTTAACAAGTAATTTCTTGGATTTTGTCCTCACAACAGGAGTGGAAGACCTTCACTCTACTAGTTGTCACTTTACCTAGACAAATAGGCACATATGTTGCAAGTTGGATACAACCATGGTAAACGGACTTTGGTTAGAGTGGAATAGGAGTAGTTTTGTTGATTTCAATGCCCTACGAGTTTACTCTGATCATGTCACATGCATAGTCTCTGTCCTTGAGGACCAAAGGCACCACCAAACCTTTCAAATTCTAAAACATGTGGATAACTCATACCAATTTCATACAGCTAGTAAGGGATAATTGGGGATAAGCAACAACACTGGTAGGCAATGACACCGTCCAATACAAACTAAAACAGAAGCTCAACTTGATAAAGAAGGGCTTTCAATAGCTTAATCATCAACACTTCCAACATATTCCAGAAAGATCAGCTAGGTACAACAACACCTAGAGGGCATACAAAAAGAGGGCTAAATGAAGGAAGGGAAATTATTGAGATAGAAAAAAATGGTGAACTCACCTCGACCCAAGATGAAGTAGTACAAGAGTTTACAAACAACTTCCAATGACAACTTGGCACATATATGGATAGAAGTCCATTCCATCCAGTGTGTTTGCAATATGGACCCTCTTAGCTAAGCAACAAGCCCAACTGATGAGAACTCCAACCAAGGAAGAAATAAAAAGCTCTATTGGATATTGGGAACCTTAAAGAACCAAGGCCAAATGGGTATGGATCATATTTTTTCATGCAAGCTTGGGATATATTTAAGCATGATTTCACCAATGTAATATTGGAATTTTTCTCAAAATGGCATGATCCTCAAAGCTTAGAACCACACACTCATTGCTCTAGTGCTAAAAAGAGAGCTTTATTCGACATTAGGGACCTTAAAGAACCAAAGCCAGATGGGTATGATCAAAATTTTTAAATAAAGCTTGGGATACAGTTAAGCATGATTTCATCAATGCAATACTGAAAATTTTCTCAAATGGCAAGCTCTTCAATGCTTGGAACCACACACTCATCACCCTAGTGCTAAAAACATCCCATGAAAGCAAAGTGCAATACTATCGACCTATCTCATGTTGCACAATGTTCTACAAAGAGATTACTAAATTGTTAGCGTCCAGATTTGTAGATATCACAGATCAACTACTCCACCCTACTCAGATAGCTTTTGTGAAGGGGCACAACATTGCAGACAATATTCATTTAGCCCAAGAACTGATGCAGAACACATTGGGAAAAGAATATCCCCGAGATGCATCTTGAAGGTAGACCTATAGAAAGCTTTTGACTCCATACATTGAGGCTACCTCTAGGATGTACTAATTGCTTTGCAGTTCTCTACTACTTTTGTTTCATGGATTCGAGAATGTATTACTACCACCACCTTTCTGTCAACATTGATGGTAGCATGCATGGATATTTTCGAAGAGGTTGTGGACTCAGACAGGGATAGTTTTAAAGGAAATTTCAAGGTATATTTTGAGTTAGTTTAATTGATTGTAGTTAGGATGGGTAAATAATTAAATAGTAATAGAGGTTTCATTTAAGAATGTGAGGTGATACGAGATAGCAAGATCAAAAATAATGATCTATTGGCGTTGTAAATAATGTTTAGATTTTTGTGTTACTATCATGGGATAATATTTTGATTCTTTGAGTTATTTTAATATTAGATGTAGATACTGGTTCGAGTGGAGCACATTGATCTGCAGACACTCGAAACTTTTGACAGACATAAAAAGTGGGTACATTCTGTCCTTTGACTCGTACATATCTTTGTGTATGAATAAATAGATAAAAATTGATTATGTATACTTATATACCTATTTTCAAAAAAGAGGATTAAAATGACTTTTAAATTAGTGAAATAGGATTAAAATAATTAAATAACTTTCTCTTGACCGTTGATCCATTGATGTGATCCTAACCGTTGATCGGAGATAGACTTTGATCGTAGCCGTTGATTAAATAAGGATAAACTTTATCTTTAATAAAAGATAAAGAAAATTATCCTTAATAAAAATTAAGTATTTATCTTTTATATGATAAAAGATTAAAACTTAATTATCTTTTTTTCTTTTTTTCTTCAAAAGTCACGTCCAAAAGTCCAAGTCTAAGTCTTCTACTCTGGTCAAAGTCAACGGTTAAAAGTTAACGGGCAAAAGTCAATAGCTTGACTTTTGTTGACTTTTTTATAGAATCGTCGGTTGGGTGATTTCTAGCCAACCGGAGTTAGGCTCACCCAAATCCGACTCTGGCCTTTCGCCCTTCGAGCATGCTTCCTCCCGGCTTTTCGTCCCTCAAATGTCGCGCACGTGCTTCTCGCTCCACCGGCGTACTCTTCCGTAGCTTCCGCATCCCTAGGATTGCACCAAGCCCGTCGGCTCACTTTCCCACGCAACCCTTCTCGTCCGCTACGTCTTATGTTCGACTTCCTCCATATCTAAGTTCCTGCACACTTAGCAGAGGGATTAGAATAACATAAAATCTAACTTAACCTGATTGGTCACATCAAAACTAACCAAGACACCAACAGAAAAATATTGGTGCAGGGCCACTCCCTTCTGTAGATTTGCAACCTCTTCTAAAAGTATTATTTTCTGATTATAGCATTAATTCAAAAGCAAGTGTAAGGATTATTGAGGATTGGTCAACTAGAAATCATGTTGAGGAGGTTTATATATTGACCCACCTCAATGAAGAGTTGATAATAGTGGAAAGGCTTTCAAGAAAATTAAGGCAAAGACCAACTGAGTTGAAAAATAAAGTGCTTCTACTTGTCAATGGTTATAAGGACATATCTAAGTTCTAAGATGAAATTATGAATCTTCCTTTTGGGCAACCACCTAACACTACTATAAACTCAAGGATGAGTTTTTTTCAACCTGGGACGACTAATACAGGAATTGAAGATCCAAAGATTATTATTATTATTTTTGATAATTTTTATTTTTAGTAATTTTTAAAGTTTTTGGTATTTAAAAAATTTTTAGAAATTTTTATTTTTTATAGTTTAGGATTTTAAATCTGTTAAGATTTTTTCCTTTTTGTTAAGATTTTTTTTTACAAGTTAGGATTTTGAGTCTATATAAATTATTATCTAGTTATGTTAAGGAGCAATTTTTGGTTGAATAATATTTTTTAGCAATGTTGTTTATTTCCCTATCTCTCGCTATTCTTTCGAATCTATAGGTTTTAGAATATTATTTTCGACGTTCATAATCGAACTAATGGATTCAATAATGCCCGTCGGATAATCATTATCCCGCTAGACTTTAATTACTAACATAATGAATTCATTCATAATATATTGATTTTAAATTAAAACCATGTTACAAAATTTTATTAAAATTAAATGAGAAGTATGACAATAAACACAAATAATTATTTAGTTAAATCATTAAATACTTTTAAAATTTTATAAATATTATTACATATCTATTCCATTGGTATGAAAATAAATATACATTGATATTATTAATATTTTTTATAAAAAATAAATATAATAATTTTTATATTAAAATGAACCTTATAATAATTTATACATTAAATCCCATGTATTAGTACATCACATAGGATTTTTTTAGGTTTTATTCTATTAATATTAGGAAGTCTACTCTATTATTTTATTTTATTATGATGTGATTACAAATAATAAAAAATATTTTTAATTTATCTAATTTGATTTTCTAATATTTTAATCAAATTTGGGTGTATAAATTTAAAATATGACATGTACATTAAATAAAAAAAACCCATCATATACAATTTTAAATTCTTTAATAGTTATAGTATTAGAACTAATATTATTAAATGATATTAAAAATGTTTTAGAAATTAATCTATATTTTTCAAATTAAGCACATCAATTGAGATATATTATAAGCGGTGTGTATTTTATTAAAGCCATGATGTGCTAATAAGCTTTTTAAAATTGACTAAAAGTTATCAATCCATATATGAATGAATTTGTCAATGGTCTAGAAATATCTTATTATTTAATTTACTAAATTATTCCATTAATTTTTTCTCTTATTGTATTAATTTGTTAATTATACAAGTATGGTTAGGAGAATATGTTTAATAGTTGGGTTAATTGATTATTGATAAAAACAATCAAATTTGTCTTTAACTCAAAATTAAAAGAAAAATATTTGATAAAAATAAATTTAACTAATAATTTTTTAAATTTAATATTATAATATTTAAATAAATTGGAAATGATACCTGCACTAGTCAATAAAAAATAAATTTGGATAGTTGTGTTTGAGAACAATTGACTCTAAACTTAGTCAGGTGCTTTGTTTTGACGTGTAACTTTAATGATGACTCATAATTGTCATCCAATTGAAATTTATAAAAGATGTTACAATACTTATATTTTATACGTATTTCTTTAGACAAAAGAATATTTTTTTTCAAAATATTTAATAAAAAAAATAATTTTAAAGATAGAGCATCCAAAAGCTTATAAGTTTCATTACTTTCTTTTGCCTCAATTATCAGAAGCAACTCTTATTCATCATCGATAAATTCAACATCGTCGAGGTCCAAATTCAAAATTGCTCTTCTATTTGAATTGAATACTTTATATTATAAAATGGAGAGACAAGAATACAAAACTTGATGTGAAAATAATAAAATAGAATAACCTATTTATAGTTTGGGAAAAACATGATCAGTTAATCATATCATTAATTAAAAATGATCAAATAATTTGAATCATTAAAAAGCGGGATAGAAATATATTGTATCTTTTTTATAAAAAATTTACATGTCATAATAAAATATAATTTAGATGATCAAACTTAATTAATTTTGAAGATGAATAATCTTTTTCTAATTCATCAAGCTCAATTGATTATTTGTCCAACTGTCAACATCTCAAATGTGTCATTATATTAAAAGAGCTACGTTATATTGTACTATTTTTGTAAAAGATAAAATTTGTCATCCTAACAGTCCCATATGATTGATTTTACGATCATTTGTAAAAATATAAATCGAAAAACTGACTATGTACTATGCTCATGGAGTTGGGAACTATGCTGTCTGGAAACTTGGAGACGAGAAACGGGAAACGCGGAAACGGAAATTGGAAACAGCAATAGTTGAAGTTTCCAGTTTTTGGAAACGTTGAAGACCTACAGTGTCGAAGACCTAAAGTTAAATAGCCTTAACTTTAATTTAGGAGGGGTTAATTAAATAAACCTAATGTGGATGGGGTTTGATCAATCAAATCCTAATTCATTTAGGGTTAGGAGGTTTAGTGGGTTTAATTGGCTAGTGGATGGATTAATGGCTATCGTAACCTAAATATTCACCCGATTCTCGCAGCCAGCCTCCCTTGTTTCGCCGACGCCATCTTTGCTTCCTCTTCTCCTCTTCCTCATCTTTTGCCGCCGCCGCCCACACTTGCCGACGTCGTCCTCTCTTCTCTTCTTCCCTTCCTTGCTTTTTCTCCACCCCACAGCTGTCGCCGCTCCTTTGGTCGCCGCCGCAGGACACCAACACCCCAAGTTGACGGAGGAGCTCGGAGACGCTCGTCGGCGTGGTCGGGGAGGTGCGCACCTGCCTCGTCGTCCCCTCCTCGTCGCCACGGTAAGAGGACGATAAGGTCACCGTGAGGTTGAAGTTTCCACAGATGAAAATGTTTCCCAACATTTCAGAAATGGGAACGTCCGTTGTTTACACGTTTCCAGACAGCGGAGGTTGGGAATGTACATATTTCCCTATGTGAAATTGTTGGATGAATTAATATGTGAAATTGTTGGATGGAAAGGGTGATAAAAGTAAGATGGGGATTTGGGTAAGCGTATTGTTTACTAATCCATGTGCTGGGACAGATGGGGGTGGTTATTGTTTACTAATCCTAAACCACTGTCCGCCGCTTCCTGGCCGCTGCTCCATCATTTAAAAAACCCAACCCGTTCTGCAGTCCACTACCTCCTCGCTCCGGCTCGGGCTCGACTCGGTCGGTTGTCATCCACAACTTCTTTCTTTCTGATCCCGGCACCGCCCGCTTTGGGCGTGCCGATCGATCCCGGCAAGGAGGACGATCCGACCTCGTCGCCCGCTGTCTTTGAGAGCTGCCTGCCAATCGTGTTCTTTCTTTACGCTAGGGTTGACTTCGAGTCGAGGAAGATTTGTGATCGGCTCTGCTCGTCCTATTCGCTTCTCTCTCCCTCGCTCTCAGTTTGATATTTTGCGGTAAACATTCATGACGCAGTAGTTTATAAGTTAGATAGAAGAGTTCGGGCGTTTGTGAGGAAGACGGGAAAAGATGTCTAAGGCGGTGTACGAGGGATGGATGGTTCGTATTGGAAGGCGGAAGATCGGACGCTCTTTCATCCACATGCGGTACTTCGTCCTGGAAACCAGGGTCCTTGCGTACTACAAGAGGAAGCCCCAGGATAACATGGTATTTCACTACCGATCTTTTGTGGGATCATCCAATTCAATTGGGTCACGAAGATCTTTTTTTTCCCCCTGTGCTTGAGTATTTTCAAGTGAAGATTTAAATGTTTTTTTTATGATGCTGACTACCTTTTGTCTGACCAGGTTCCAATCAAGACACTTCTTATCGATGGAAACTGTAGAGTGGAGGATAGGGGGCTTAAAACGCACCACGGGCATGTAAGTTTTCATCTTTATTAAGGGGAAAATCTTGATTCCTGACCTAATTAATGTTCAACATTGTCTTTCATTCAATTTACAGTGTTCAGTTTGATCCTAGTTACAATAAATCAGCATTGCTCATGTCCAAGTTTGATTATTACATCCATCATCAAACTATACACATCTTAACCTCCTTTTGCACTAGAGTGTTTCTTGATCATACTAGGACTTTTAATTCTTGAAATTGACACTTTGTCAATTCTTCTTGATCTACCTCAAGCCATATCTACTTAGCCTCTGTATGCATTCTATGCTTTTTTTGCATTTCATCGATCAGATCTAACCATAAAAGAAAATAAAAGAGAAGAAGAACAAAGATCTAATTCTTCCCTAGTTTTAGAATTCCCGTTCTTTACAAGCAGAACATTTGTAAATGTGGTTGCTTAAGAGCAGTGTACCATAGCTTCACTCTTAAATTCTTTGTAAAAACATGAGATACTTACAGTGCTAATGTCTTAGTCTTATCAAAGATGTCCGTTGTTGTGATTGTCTTAGTGTTCTATCACACCCTTTTTATACAAGTTATGTATTTATTTATTAGACAATTAAGTTTGTTATTATACTTAGATGCTTTACACTCGTCTGCCAAATTTTGCTTGTTTCTTCTCCTTTATTGCATTATTTATTAAATTTTTGTGCATGCAGACGGTGTATGTTCTATGTGTTTACAACAAGAAAGAGAAGCATCATCGACTTATGGTTTGTGCTTGCATCACTTCTTTTACTAAATTGATCAATTGTCTCATTTTATCCACCTTAAGAATTTATTTCTATCGAGTCTAAATTGCAACTAGGATTAAGATTTCTGATGCTTCAATAAAAACATGTAGTAGCTACAACAAGCAATATAAATCTTAAGCATTGATAATTTGTTGATGATCTAAAAAGTTGCAATTATGATTTAGCAAAATCATTTCGACCGATATAGAGCTTTGAGTTGGATTGATACAACAATCAACAACAACAACCAAGCATTATCCCTTTAGATGAGGTTGGCTATATGAATCCTTCACACTATTAGGCTTTATTCCCTAGTATATCATCATCTATATTTAAATAAATTTTAACTTGTTTTATCGTTGTTAACCAAGTCTTTATTTGCTTTTGAGTTTCATTTTATAATATATTATGAATAAACTTATATTGAGTAATGATTATTATAAAGTACCTAGTGATATGGTAAAATTTCATGTATTTATATATTTAATTTTCCTTATCGCGTCTACTTTAGATGCATTCGTATCTACTTTATTTGACCATAATGTAAGAAAAATTGATTACAATAATTATTTATTTAAACACATTTAATTTTTAAATTGGAGGATATGCTAATGTACTAAGAGAAATTTTAAGCATCCATCTTGGTATATTGACTTTATTATAAGAATGTGAATTCTTCCACATTTTTACTACCTACTCATTTCATTATTGCAAGGAAGACTTGGTTGACATTCTCACTTTACAAATTCAAATGCATTCTTACTTGTTTGAATGGGTTACTAATATGGAGTAAAAAAACATAATGTTAAAGCACAAAAAGAGAAGTGAAGTACTTTGATTCCTTTTTTTGGAAGGGATGCCCAAATAATAAATGAAGAAACATTGTAGTGGAACTAATTCTCCCTTATGCTTGGAAGCGATGAACCAAGAAGAGGAGTTGACAACTTGCCTAGAGTCGATTTCTCTTTAGTACGGGAGAATAATGCAGTTAGAATTTTAAATATTATTTATTGTTAAAAAGTTTAAAATTGTACTAGTCATTAAATTTTTATTCTTATATTTTTAAGAAAATAGGAGAATTTTTAAAAGGATGTTTATTTTTTAGAAAAAGTTAAAATAGAGCTTTTATATAGTTAGAGATTTTATTAGTATAAATTGAGTTCTTTTATAAAAAATGTTTTATTGTCAATTTATAAAAAGGGGTTAGGCTCCCTTGTATTAAACAAGATATTTGAAATAAGAAAATTTCTTTTTTGATTCTTTTGGTGATAATAGTTTCTTTTTTGTGTCTTCTGGGTTAGTATTTTCTCTTTGAGATATTTATCTCCTCCATTAATTTTATCCACATTCTTCTATGGTATGCTGGTTTGATTTTTGTGCTACATCAAGAGTTTTAGAGCGAATGTGATTTGACCTACATACCTCATTTCATATATCATTAATGCTTTTTTACCATGATTTACATCATGGATCACAATATTGACTCCTTACCCAAATCATATAGGTCTTATGAGATTATTTTCTATTCATAATCCAACACTTATAGATCAATGATCATCAATCACTTAATTAAGGTGATATAGAACATCAAAACCATCTAATTATAAAGTAAAATCCTTTACACTACTCATTATACAACTTTTAAAATAAAATAAGGAAAAGCTTCTATTCGATATATTAGGTCAAGAAACAAAGTCAACCTTAGAATCAGATTAATTACAGAGTGTACACTTATCAATTCTCGAAAATGGAATATTATGCTTCTGAGATCCATAATGAAATATATGGGTAAAAGTATTTCTCAAAACTCCATGAAAATATTGTTACTGCATCACTACTGACCTAGTGGCGGGTTTGCCTTGATGCACACCCTTGAAACATAGACTCCACTAACTAAGATTCCTTACAACGTTAGAAATTCATTTTATTTGCTTGGTATCCTGAAGATATGCATTGTTAACCACTTACTCTAACTCCACTAAATCAAAGAGACAATAAATCACATATGTAAGAATGCTTTATACTAAGACTTGTTGGCCTTTGTTCCTACTCACTCTTAGCCAAACTACGGTTGCTTCTCTTCAACAACGTTAGAAATTCATTTTATTTGCTTGGTATCCTTAAGATCTGCATTGTTAGCCATTTACTCCATAGCACTCCAAGCCAACAATTTTTTAAGTAATATGCTTAAACTCCACTAAATCAAAGAGACAATAAATCACATATGTAAAAATGAGCAATGCTTTAGATTAAGAACTAACAAAACAAAACAGATTATTAATCCATAAAATAATACAGGCACAAGTCATTTTCCTAAGCCTATCAAGGTAAAGCGTACACAAGTTATCAATTCTCTTGTTAACCTTTGTTCCTGCTCACTGTTAGCCAAACCATGGTTACTTGTCTTTGACACCACTAAGACGAGTATCATGTAACTATGAATCACCATTAAATATTTAGAAAAGAGGTAAAACACTTTTATCTTGCCACAAGAAACTCTATAGGAAACCATATTGATCCTTTAGGTCCTATTGCTTAGAGCCGCTCCTTGGCTTGCCCTATAAATAACATTATGAAATTCAAAATATTAAAATCCAAGGAAGAAAGACCCATAATTTCAAATAACGAATATTGAATTTTTAATTTCCAAACCGACTCAAAGCTACAAAATTTTTGAATCAACTCACTTTGATACCACAAAATTATCATGCCCCATACTCTAAGAATGACTTTCTCGTAAATAAAAGTGTCCCTTGGGCTACTTGTTGACTTTTTCTCTTTTAAAATGTACTACCCCTTTATTTTCCTTTTACAACAACTTATCATTTTTTACGAAATAAGTTTCCATCATTGTGTTACCACATCCCATGCAATGTATTAAAATAAGTTCATTTACAACAACAACAACAACGATTGCAATATTTAAATGAACAGATACATCATATAGAAATCATATCGTTAAAATCTAAATACTTTTAGAAATCCATCATTTTAAGCTTCGAAGCAATACATTATCCCATTAGAGAAACATAAACATTTTAGGTGTAAGGAAGTACTAAAAGTTCAAAAAATTATAAAGTGAACAATACAATCTCAGCGAGCAACAATGTTTATCTAGTATTAACTAAAGAGAGATTTAGAGATGATTTTGATGAAAGCCTATAGCCACAGAAAATCATTTGTCACATTCTCAACATCTTTATCATTAGCACCAACATTACCATACACATTTATTCCACATCAATTATAATTATTAAATCTTCCTTTTGCCCTCCAAAATCCATCATACTAGTTGTTTGGGGATTTTGTCACAAGCTTTTCTCTAAATTAATAAAACAGATGTGCAAATCTTGTTCTTTGTTTTTCTCTATATTTTTTTATTATCATCTTATTAGATAAATGACATCTCAAGATTTAGTATGTTGAGTTATAAGTGAATCTAGAGCCATATTTTTTATAGGTTAATGTAGAATTGATTTTTGTTGACTTAAATCTTTTTTGGTCATTTTATTTTCAGCAAGATATGGGATTGGTACATTTGAGTTAAAATTTAAACACCATATGAAGCTCCTCTTAGTTTATGGCAGATCACTAGGATTTAAAGATTTTAAAATAGCACATTTGTGACTTATTCTATGTATTTTTTTTACATTAAAAGTTTTAAATTAATTAAAATAACAATTGAATATATAAAATATAATTTTAATAACAAAAAATATGAGAGAATAATTGTGATTGAACATGAGATTTCTTTAAGGACTTTAGATATCTCATATTTCTTATTTAATAAAAAGAAAATATTGATGAATTTATGATAAGTAAGATATTGAGTGAGTGATTGAGATGAGAGGAGCAATTAGAGATTTGTGAAATCGTGATCCTGCAAGGTTTAAAAGAAAAATTTACTAGATTGTGGTATCTTGTCTATGTTTTGGATTACAATTGGATTAGTAGTTAGAAAATAACATAGACAAAAGATGATGTATTAGGGGCGAGCATGGTATGAAATTTTGTAACTTGCCACATGGCACAGTTGGAACGTATCATTATGATATATTATCAAACTGGATACTACTCTACATGCAAAGTCTTTTGTTCCATTATATCAAACAGTGAATATCTTGTCCGCCAACACTCGACATCGTTTAGCATGCTATAACATAGATAACACAATTTGAGATGAATAGAGATAATGTTATTATTATTTTATAGTTTGTGTCAATATTAGATAATATCAAAAGTATAGTTTAGATGGAACATAAAGTGAAAGTTTAACTATATAGTTTTCTTGTCTTTTTTATTTTTTCTTCATCTCCTCCTTTCTTCCACCTCTAATTTGTCACTGACACCATATAACATTTAAAAATCAAAATGTGGCACGATTTTTGAACTTTGGATGTGAGTTTACTTAAATATTCAAATAAAAAGATACTACTATCAAGAATAGCTATAGTCATTGATAAAATGATAGAATATACATTAAGACTATATAAGATTGCATAAACTTTGAGGGATAAGATCATGTTGTTGATGTTTGAGGACTAAGATTAACTCTGCTAGAAGATGAGGGTAATGATGATAGTGTGTGGATTTTTCCCTATAAAAGTGATAAATTAATAGTTTTTTTTATCTTGTGAGACAAGTTTATTATTTCCTTCTTGTTTTGTCAATTTCAGATATTAAATCTAACATTGATCTAGTCGTTCATTTATATTTTCATGTGTCAATTATTCTTTATGTATACTTTATTCCTTTTTATATTTATTTAGTTAGATCAAAATCTATGCTAGTTAAGTTTGGGCCAGCCAATTGACGATTCATACATGTCAATATGTGATATGTAGCTATGCAACCATGTGTATGCATATGTGATTGCATTAAGTCATTAAACTTCTTCAACATAATGTTTCATTAATTTTGTCATACTTCCCTTTGTACTATCACTTGTAATTAGTAAATATATGTGTCTTTTTATTTGATAAGGCAAATATATTAAGCACTGAGAAGAATCTAGATGAATATCCTATCAAGATCCTTAAGCCCCCATCAAATTACAATGATTTCTAGATTGCCAAATAAGATATACCATACAAGACATAGCCAAGGTCCTCATCTTTCTAATATGCCTAGAGCCTCTAATCTCCCTTTGGAAGACTTGTAGCATTCGTCTCACAGTGCTTATCTTTTGTTGGATACTTAGCTAAGTATGCACTCTGGTCCATAGGGCCCTGCTAACTAAGCAGTTGAAGAAAAGGTGATCTTGAGTCTATCCTCCCCTTGGCATAGGGGGCAGGTCTTGCATGTCATATAAGGAAGTCTATCCTTAGTATGCAAGCGTCCATGTGCAAGTAGCCACAACACAAAACTATGCTTGGGCATGATGCCTGGTCGCTAAACCACTGTAGTCCAAGATGACTGTTGCCCCTTCGGTAAAAAGAAGTCATATGTGTAGTGCCTTGCCAGGTCGAGTCATACCAAGAGTTGAGCATAGATGTCGTCTGGTTTGCTGCCCCTGCACGATCCAAAATGGTATTTTTAATCTACAATAGCCGCTTAATAAGCGGCGAGTCTGATGCCTTCACCTGCCGCTTAATATATGTATTTTTATTTTCATTTCATGATGTATGATTGATTTGACAAAATTTTCAAGATATAGTACGAACATTTTTTTTATATTACTCCCGAGGCATAGTTGAGTTGGTTACGACGGAACAGAATTACTGAAATGGGCAAGGATCGAATCTCGGCGAAGCCGAGGCAATGCTCTCCTCCGTCATGGCCAACTGCAATTTCTCGATTTACCTCCTCACAGATGGTCGTGGTGCCGACCGTGTGGGGCTGCTGGAGTGATGGATTCCACCATTTTTTGCTGAAGTACGAGCATTTTATTGCATATATATATATATATATATATATATATATATATATATATATATCATGCTTTATCACTTATAATCTATGAATAAGAATATCAACTTAAATAAAATATATTTTAAGATGCTCTGTTGCAAGATTAAAGATTGAATTAGTGTTTTTAGCTTGTCCACTGCATGACGGACTATATATGCTATGGGGGCACGTATGCAACCATGTATCATATTAACGAAGAAATGTTGAGATATATTTATCTGGATTAAATAATATGACATAAAAACATGCATAATAAAGTGTACTAATCAAATTTTGCAATCTATAGTTTCAATATATGTTACATTCTCATTGAAGCAATTTATAAAATGCAAAACCTGTTGTTAACCAGCCTATTTATAGAGAATCACATACCCAAGCAAATCATGAAAACACGAACCCAAATGACTGTGTTTACTGCTCAAAGGAAAATGTTTAAGTTAATACTTATAAGTTACAAAACTAAAAACTCAGAGAGGTGGTAAAAAAATTCACAAGAACTAATCTTCTCTTGGAGGAGAAACATTGAATATCGTCATGCTAATCTTTATTAACTTGGTCCATTTTGAGGAAGCTGGGAAATAGAATTACATTGCCTGCCATTTTGGATTTTTAACATTGCTCACTAATTTCAAACTGCTAGGTTTTCCATCTATTCACTGATCTAGTCTGTGTGCTTTGCCACTCAGGGATAGCTGACACTGGCATTGAGATCTTTTCCATGTTCAAACAGTGTTTACCTTCATGTTTGCTTTCCCATGTGGAGGCCTTTTCTCAACTTATTTCATGTTTGGATTTGGTCCCGCATCTCAACACATAGGTGCATTGACCTTTGCTGCACAGATTGACATTTAGAAGCTTGGGTTTTAGTGCTGTTTCTTTATGAAATGATTCATGTTGACATATTTCATTGACAATGGGATCCAAATTTTTTGTTTTTTAATTTAAAAAGTTTAGTTCAAATCAAGGTTCAAAATCTCATTTTGTGCCAGAGTTTTGGTTCTAGGCCAGAATGAGCTATGCTGGTGTTGCCAACAGCGTACCAGGATGGCACTGGTGAACATCAATTAGAAAAAGAAGAAACTGAGGATGGAAGGAGAAACGGGGGAGGAAGAACACATACCTAGCTCTAGTAGGAACCCTCATTGGAAGAAGATGAGATCACGAAGAATACAAGGTCATATGCTGATGAAGTTGCTCCAACAAAACCCTAGCTCACGTAAGACAAGTTCCAATAGGATCCCTTGCAGAAGAGATGAGATTGCGAGTTGATATGTCTCTACAGTGGAGTGCTAGCTCATGAAAGATAACTCTAGTTGGAATCCTTACACAAGAGATTATGAACTGCGGAAGACCTAGGGAAGCTTCTTGCCGAAGATGTGCTTGGGGAAGCCACATGGTAGAAGGCATGCTCAGAGAAGCCTGACAAAAGAAGACTACTCAGGGAGAAGCTGGTAAGGAGTGGTATCAACAGCTGGTAAGCAGTGCATCAACTGGTTCATGTGCTGGTCGATGGATGGAATGCTAAGTATTGCTGGAGCCGGCTAGCACGGAACCAGATTTAAAACTGTAATCAAAATAAAGATTTGATTCTATTACTTGTAAAAAGTGTGTATCTTTTTTGATATATCTTTTTGGATTACTATCTCTGTCATTGGAAGGAATCTATTGCCTAGATGCTTGTTTGTATGTGCACAATATTTTTCTCAGTACATGTTTTCTGGTTAAACAGATGGCGGCATTCAACATTCAGGAGGCATTGATTTGGAAGGAGAAAATTGAACTTGTTATTGATCAGGCGAGTGAAATTTCCATTGGTCCACCAGTCTTTCTGTTTTAATGTTAGCTCATACTGGATTTAACCATGAAGCATTTCTCATCACATACACATATTGTTGAACCTTGAACGAACTATCAAACTTCTAGTTATTTGAATGTCATTGGATTCATTGGATATGACTACTAACTTCTAGTCAGCCCTTCAAATTCTAGTTATTTAATTTGGAAATTTTTGTTTTACACAGATGTGGCTATTGCAATGTGATGACGGGTGTCACTATTGTAGTAGTATATTGATTCTATTACTCCTTTTCTTTGCCATAATCAACATGACAGACTTTTTTTTATTTAGAACAGCCTGAATCTTGTTTAATTCATTTTAAGCTTGCCCTAAAATTTATGCTGTGATATTCTTTCTCTAAGACCAATTTTAGGAGGTTGTTCTTGGTTGTTTAAGTAATGGTCAATCCTGAATTAACTGGCTCTCTTTATTGAACAGCAAGATCCTCCAACAGCAAATGGAAACAAGGCTTTTTCTACAATGCCTGCCTCAGACAATGGAAGGAATGCCTCTTCTTCTGACAGAGAAAGCCAGTGAGTGCTGATTTTGTGTGGCTATATAGTGTTGAAAAATATTAAGGAATGGTTTTGTAGCTTAATCAGATGACAATACTATTGATTTATGCTTCTGTTTTTAACTCGTTTTATGCTTGTATCTTTATGAGGCAAGCATATGTATTTGTCTTAGATATCTAATTCTCTCTTTTGGCTTCTGTTAGATATTAGTAGGAAAAAGCCTATTTCATACCCATCACTATGAAAGATTGGCAATTTCTAACTCTGGTTTGATTTAAAATTCAATCCTAACATTTAAAATCTATCGAATAAATAGTTGTTTGCTAGTGAATTGATGTTAGAGAAAATAGAAAATTATACTTATTATTTTTCACGCGAACAATGCAGGCTAATAGAATAATATTCTGTTTGGTGACATAACCATTTTAAAGTTGATATTTGAAGTAGAAAATAGGTCCTCGTGTTAACTCTTCTAAGGTTGATAAACATGATATGATTGCTGGATGATTAAAGTTCATTCCCTATATTTTATTGGTCTACCATCATCCTAACATTCAAGCAGTTAAGGATTTTTTTTCCTAACACTTCTCACATGCAAGTGAGTAAACTAGATTAGCGTAGCCTAAACCCAACACTTATCCTGAAATTTAATTGGGGGCGGGGCGGGGGTATATCTTTTTATGTGATTATTTGTTAATTGATTATGTGATACAATTAAGCATTCTATTATCTTAAGTTTAAAAAAAAATCGTTTAGATTTATTTAGTGTTTGTTGGATTGTTTTAGGCAACCAAATCATATTTTATAAAGAATCAATCTCATTGTCTATGTATAAAAGGAGTGTCGATCTATAAAAGGGCTTAGGATCTCTTGTGTTGAATTATATTTCTATTAATATTATTTCCTCTTTCGATGGGATGAGTTATTCTTAGTTTGCATTAATTAATTTAGTCTTGTACAAGTTCTCCCACCTTTTTAATGAGTTTTCAATTGGCTCGATAATTTCGTTCCCTTCTCTCATTCTTTGCCACAAAAGAATTGTCATTGGTACCTACCACAACACTTGATCTATGACAAACTTCACTCATTCTCCCGTCATGTATTTCTTGAAGCAAGAGCTTGTGCAATTGAGTTCCCCATGAGCTACCTTATTCCCCACTCTTGCAACAAAGGGACCTTTTGCCCTCCTTTATCATTAAAACCTAGCTAGTAGGTACGATTTAATCTAGTTTCCTTCTTCACTTCTGCTAAAAGTAGCTATGGTGCTTGCCCTTCTACATGTTAGCCATCTAACTCCGCCACAACTCCGTCTAGTGTTGCTTGGTGCGACTAGGATTCACACAGTGGGACCTCGACACCCATACCCTATCTAGTAGAGGATGCCATGAGCTTCATCAACTCTCCTTGCCTTCGCTTCACCTAAATTTGTCGCACCCACCCAACTTAGAGATTCCACTTGATGCTACCAATGTGTGGATCATCTTGGTGGAGTGATTGTAGCGTCATGTTGCCTTCAATTTCTCTTGTCGATCTTTTTGAGCACTTGTTGTCTCTACAACTGAGAACCACTTGCTTTAGTGTCGCCTCCGCTCACAACACGACATGGTTACCTCACTTGCAACCTTTATTGTTTTCGAATTTAAAACCTAGAAATTTAATAGATTAGTTTAACTAATCTATAAAATTAATAATAAGTCTATATTTTGAAAATATTTTGTGTTTACAAGAGATAAATTGGTAGAGGAGAAGACGAAAATGATAGAGAACTCAGGTTTTAAGTTATAATACAGAAGAAAGAGTAAAATGAGAAATGAAATAGGTATTATTATAGATAGTTTGTTAAGTGACGAAGTAGCAGGAATAGTTGGTAAGGGAGAGGATTATAGCTCTCAAGATAGTGGTAGTAAAAGAAATTATTAATTTAATTAGCATATATGCACTTCAAGTAAGATTAAATGAAAATATGAAACATAGGTTTGGAAGACCTAGATGAGGTAGAACACAACAAAAGAGATGATTTTAATAGGAGGAGATCTAAATGGATTTGTAAGAGTAAGAAATAAAGAATATAATAGGGTGCATAGAGACTATAGTTTTTATTCAAGAAATGAGAATATGATAAGGTGCATAGGGCTATGGTTTTGGAATAAGAAATGGAGGAAAAACTATATTGATCGGATAGCATATGAACTTATAATAATTAATACATTTTTTAAGAAGAGATAAGAACACCTAGTTACTTTTAAAAGTGGGAACAATAAGTCATAAATTGACTTTCTTATGGTTAGGAGGAGGATAGAAAAATTTATAAAGATTGCAAGGTCATCTCTAAAGAAAACTTAACTATCCAATATAGGTTAGTGATATTAGGTACCCACCTCAAACATGGTATCACTAAGGAAAATGTTCATGACTCTTGGATCAAGTGGTGAAAGTTAAAAGATGAGAAACAAAGTATTTTTAAGGGGAGGGTAGAGCACATGTATTAGGAGAAATACACAACACTCAAATACAATATGGGATAAGATTATATCAAATTTAAAAATAGTGGCTAAGAGCCTACTTCGTGAGCCAAGAGGATGGGTATTATCAAATAAAGAATCTTGATAGTGGAATGAGGAAGCACAGGAGAAAGTGATAAAAAAATAATAACATTTTAAGTTACACTTGTAAGAACAATGAAAAGTTAAAAAAGTATGTAGTGACTAAAAAATAGGCTAAGAAAGCAGTGATTGAAGGCAAGAATGAAACTTTTGAACACTTGTGTTTACAAGTTGATATAAAAAGAAGGGAAAAAAACATCTATAAAATAGGTAAAGCGAGTGAGAGAGGAAAACAAGGGATCTTATTCAAATAAGATGCATTAAGATGAATCCGATAGGGTACTAACAAAGGATGTGATGAAAGTGGTATTTTTAATGAAGGTTTAGGTGATCAACTAAATTTAGGAAATTTAAGTAAGAGGAGTATAGAAATTTAAATTTTTATTAGAGAATTCAAATGGGATACAAAATAGAAAAACGATTGGATCATATGATATTTTAATAGAATTATGGAAGTGTCTAGTGAAGTAGAATATTAAATGAATTACGAAATTATTTAATTTAATATTGAAAACGAAAAAAAATACTTAATGAGTGGAGAGTAAGTATTTTAGTTCCTTGTATAAAAACAAAAGAGACATTTAAAATCATGCGAATTATAGGAGTATTAAAGCTAATGTCATACTATAAAACTTTTGGAAAGAGTGATAAAAAAAATGAAAGCAAGTAATTGAAAATCAATTTAGATTCATACATAAAAGGTTAATGATAGAAACTATACATCTTCTCAGACATATGATATTCATTGACATCGAAAAAGCTTATGACAGTTTTGAGGGAAATTATATGGAGAATTCTAGAAAAACAATATGCTTGCATAACATATATTGAAATAATTAAGGATATGTATGAACATATAATGACAAGAGTCAAGATTACAAGTGGATTAACTGAAGGATTTTCTATAAAGATAGAGTTACATTAAGGATTAATTCTAAGTTCATATCTTTTTATATTAGTTATGGATAAATTCACTGGACACATACAAGACATGTTATCATGGTTTATATTGTTTGCAGATAATATTATTTTAGTTGATGAGACGTGAAAAGGTAAATGCTAAACTTGAATCTTGATCGGAAATACTAAAAGTAAAATGTTTTATTATATAGAATTTAAGTTTAGTAGTAGTGGACACAGAAAGACAATTGTTAAGATAGGAAATGATGAGTTATTTATAACTGTGAGTTTTAAGTATTTAGATTCATTTTTGCAAAAGGATGGAGGGGTTGATAGAGATGATTTACATAGGATACAAATAAGACAGCTGAAATAGAAGAGAGCATTTCTTTGTGATCATAGAGTCCCTTCAAAGTTTAAAGAGAAATTTTATAAAATGGGGATTAGATTTTTTATGTTATATGAAGATAGATGTTGGGTTATGATTGAGCACACAAGTAGAATATCAGAGTCGCAGAGATGAAGATGTTAAGGTAGATATGCGGATATATAAGGATGAACAAATAACAAATAAAAACATTGGAGATAAAGTTGGGCTATACCTATTGAGAGAAAACTCTAAAGACGTGTTTAAAATAGTATGAATATGTACATATACGATCAATAAATGTCTTAGTTAGGTAGTGTAAGATCATGACAAATATGATATTAATCGAGGAAGAGTGATCAAAGAAGATTAGTTAGCAATGATAAAATCGGATAAACTTCATTTTAAGATTTAAAATTTTAAGCCGTATTGGAGTTTCTGTTCTAGACTGAAACGATACGGTTTCAGTATTGTATTATGCCGTATTGATACAATTTTGATATTTTTTTAAAAAATAAAGTATATATTAATTAAATTTTTATTAATATTTGATTGGTATGAATGGTTATGTTTGAATATTTAAAGTTTCTTTTAATTATTAAAGCATATAATTAATTTTTAAAATTATTTAAAATTATGAAAGTAATAATTAAAATAATTATTTTAAAAAATAAAGTTTAAAATTGTTTAAAAAAATTTAAACTAAAATAAAATTATTTTAAAAACTCAAAGATAACTTTATTTTTTTAATTATATTTTAATATATTTTAAAAAATTTAATTTTAAAAATGTAGTTGGAATATTTAAAATCATATTTTTGGAAAAGTTTAGATTGTTTTAAATTTAAATTTATTTTTAATATAATTTTAATTATTAAAAAAATTTAAATATATTTTAAAAATCAAAATAATTTTTGATATTTTAAGTTAAAATTTTAAACTTATAAAAGTTCAGAAATTATTCTTTAAATTTAAAATCAATTTTAATATAATAGATATATTATATAAATTGTTATACTATATATATATGTGTGTGTGTGTGTGTATAAAGTGTTATATAATTATATATAACAGATATATTATATTATAACTTATTATGACTACATAATATATGTTATATACTGTTAGGTTTAGGTTCGATTCCCTTCTTCTCTTGCGGTCATCCACCGTCCATCATTGCAGCTCGTCGTCGCACCTTATCACTTCCTCTCCCTTTGCTTCTCTTTGCCGATCCAATGTTTGAACGATGTCTTGGTGCCAATCCTATGCCAGAATGGTAAAAGTCGCCGGTATCGAGGGCATGAGTTGGCACTAGAAATCATGATTCATTTAAATATAGATGATGATATAGTAGGGCATCGAGTCCAATGATGTAGGGGGATTCATTAAAGACTTTGTTATTGTTATTGTTGTAGTCTACATTTTGATATATATATATATATATATATATATATATATATATATATATATATATATTATAACATTGAGAGATTGCTACTTTCTCCCATCATTGGGACACATGACAAACTTTAATAACAAAATACACTTGTATTTCTGGTATATCTATTCCTCATTTAAAATTACTTTTTGTTTAATTTAATTGGATGTTGATTTTCTTTATTTGTCTAATTATTCACACAAAATTTTAATTTTTCTTTTACCACAAAAATAAAATAACAAAATTTACGTACCCTTCATTTTCTTATCATATCTTTAGTTAAATTTATCCTAGAAATATTATGGTCATTCATTTATACCTTTTAGTTTACTATAAATTTTATTAATTTAAGTATTTGTCAACTCTTAATCTGACATGGCAAAGACCACTATGAGAGTTGTAAATAAAGTTGTGAGATTTTTGAAAACAAGCTTAAAATCCTAAAAACTCTTGTGGATGACCAAAAAACATTTATCGAACAAGTTATTAGAAAACTAGGTGATATGGGTGAAACAAAAATTCTAAAATATTAGATCCATTAGAAAGTGTGCATCCACACATTTTAATTTGCATCATGCCTCCCAATCTATTCCTAGATATAACGATGACTTCTTTCCTTAATACAACTATAAGCATAATAAAAGACGCATACTAGATGCCTTAAGATGGATGCCATCTAGCTCTCATAGTAGGTTGGATCCAAATGCATAACTTATTAGCCAAGATTGAGAATTATAGTGATTGGTATGATACTAATCCTATTGAACAAGCCCATTTGCCAAAATGAAGCTCATTGCACCTACTAATAAATTTAGACAAAATATTCAGACTAATTTACCATTACGAAATAAAATGAAATGAGAGGAAGACAATATAAATTTAAAAAATTATATGCAGACATACTTTTGGGATCAGCTATATAATAAGTGAATAGATTTAAAAAACTTTTCTCTAATTGTAATGCAATACCTTAGTTGGTTTTAGAAACTGCACATGCAGCAAAGCTAGAGAAGACCATAGAGCTATTATCATTCACTTCATCGACGGACTTAGGCTAGAAATCTAAAGAGAACTTAGGTGTTTTCCCCTAACTTGCTAAAATTTGCTGACCACAAGTTCATGAAAGTTGAGAAGATCATCAGTCTCTCTGTTTTGATGAACCCCTTCCATCAGAACTACACCATCTTATAGAACATCTTAATGATAACTTAACCAATCTTGGAATTGTCATCCAACGGGTCTAACCCCTAAAGAGATAGAGAGATCTAACTCTAATTCTAATCCTCATCAAAAGTACAATGTTATGTAACATAGTTTTGTTTAGGGAACCGTAATATACATGATCCTGAATTCCTGAAAGTAACATACTCCCTAGCTTTAGGAAGTGATCAAGAAGTTGAACCCAAAGATAAAATCCTAGAAACTGAAGATGTAGAGAAGATATGACCTTCACATAGTGTACCTCATCCTATCCACACCCACGACTGATGACACATGGGAACATACTAGTATTTTTCTATGCTTTTGAGAAGTATGGAAATACAACATACCAGATCATTATAGACAATGGAAGTTGCAATAATATAGTTTCTACCATCCAAATCCTATAAAGTAGCATGAATAGTAGAGATGTTTGGTCCGTCTTTAAATAAGCTCTTGCAGTAATAACATTTAGTGTGAATCCTCCCTCTTAACGTTGCTAATGTCATCCTTGCTAGACTTTGGTATTATGACCTCTAGGCATGGATTGAAATCTCGAGCCGTATTGTGCGATACTGACGAAAAATTTCGTTCCGCCGACGGACCGGTACCGACACAGCACCGACACAGGGGTTCCGGCTGGAAAGACGCCTCGACAACGCCTCTGGAGGCGTCGCCCGGGCTCGACGACGCCTCCGGAGGCGTTGTGCAACCTTGGCGATGCCACCGAAGGCGCCGCTCGGGCCCGACGATGCCATCGGAGGCGTCGCGTGGGCCTAGTGACGCCTCTGTGCGCGGGCTGCGCACACCCCTGGTCATGCACGTGGCCAGTCACGATTTTTATTTTATTTTTTTTTAAACTTAGGGCTTAATGAGATTTTAATAATCAATTCCTAGTTATAGTTGATAATTTAAATAGACTTTATTAAAACCTATAAAATTATCTTATTATTTTTTAAAAATATTTTATTTTTTATTTTTAAATATTTAGATTAAATTTTTTATTTCAATTAATATATTTTATATTTTAAAAATATCAAAACTATATCGGCACGGTACGATACGGTACCGAAACTGTATTGTTCCAATCTGGGACCGAAATCTCGGAATGGCTCGATATTTTTAAACCTTGCCTCTAGGTCAGTTCAACATTTGATGCAGTCCCTTCACCTTATACAATCTCAATTTGAAAGAAAAGGAAGCACTTGGAATGATAGTAGATTTGGATTGTAAGGTTCCCAATAATTTATTAGAAGATTATCCCTCTAACGTTAAGAAGGTCTTAAATGAGTATTAAGACTTAAGTCTTGAAAAGTGATCAAATAAACTGCCACATCTTCGCATAATTTAGCATGCAATAGACCTTGTTTTTGGATCACAGTTACCGAACATTACTCATTACCATATAAATATGCTACAAGATGCTGGACTAAATAAGTAAATTGAAGCACCTCTAGAGAAAGAGCCCTTGTGTCGCCCTATGTTCATGACACTGGAAAAATAGCTTCTTGAGAATGTACGGTGATAGTCGTTCCATCAATAAAATCAATGTCAAGTATTGGTTTTTGATACCTTGACTTGATGAAATGCTTGATTTGATGGCAGTAACCAAATGCTTTTTTAAAATTGACTTGCATAGTGGCTTTCATAAGATTCATTTAAGGTAGGTGATGAGTGAAATGAATCGCCTTTAAAACACTGGATGGATTATATGATAGTTTAGTTATATCCCCAATAATATTTGTTATATTTGTGAGGTAAAGGAAGTCCTAAAAGCTTATATAGGAACATTCTTGATGGTTATTTTGATGACATTCTAATCTACAATAAAGAGTACGACACCTACTAGAACAGATGCTTAGTCCTTGAGACCCTTCGGACTAAGAAATTATTTGTCAACGTGAAGAAGCCTTTAGTGGTTCTTAAAAGATCCAAGTTTCTTCCTTTAGCTTATTATTTCCATAGATGACATTTTGATAAACCTCAACAAAATTAGGATAATCAAGAACTGACAGCCTTCGAGATGCTCAAATCCTCTATGACTTTGTGATGCTTTATGGACATTTCATTAGGAATTTTAGTACCAATGTGGATCTCATCACGAATTACCAAAGGGGAGTTTTACTAGACTAAGTTTGCCCTTCCAATCTTTAAGAAAATGAAAGGATAACTAAGGCTTCTGTTTTTATACATCATAGAACCTTTCTAAAGCATTCGAGAGAATTTGTTATGCATTTGAGGTAAGAATTAAATGTATCCTAAACTAAGGACCCTTTTCTTTTAGCAAGAAACTCAATGAAATTTGACAACATTACTCCATAGTTTTATGCTATTATCCAATTTCCAAGGCATTGGCAGTACTATTTATTGTACGGATTTATACTGAACTCTAATTATAAGACAACTACATCCAATCACAAATAAGTTGAGTGTTAAACCATTGAATTCCTCCACAACTAATTTTGTCCTAAAGCACTGACTAGGGAAGGATAATAACCTTGTCGACATATTGAGTCAAGTTATTGCTACCCTTCACTAGATAAAGACCACCATTATAGGATTTGAATGCTTAAAGAATGAGTACCCTGCATACCTTGACTTTGGTGATAATTCAATTCATCCAAGATAGATATTGTTATAATTTGGACTTTGTAACTTAAGATGGTTATAATTTAAGAGCATACATTATTTGTCCCTCGAAGCACTTTTTAATATGAGAGATACATGCAACAGGCGCCTTAAGGCAATTTTTAATAGGTCTTATTAGTCATTCTTGAGATGTAGCTAGGATTGTATTACAATGCCACATGTGTTGGATATATCTAAGGTAACTATGCAAAACACGAGCCTTTATAAACCCCTACCAATTTCTCATGAACCATAGAAAGTCATTAGGTTGAATTTTATTTAGGGCTTCCTTGGACAGATTGAATGGATGGCTGTACCATAGTTGGTATAAATAGTTGTTCTTTTTAAATGTCACATTTTATTTGCAGCAATAAGACAAGCAGTATAAGTTGTTCTTGAAGGAGGTCATTATCTTTTATGGGTTACTCACATGGATATTATAGATAGGGATAGGGATGTTAAGTTTGTTAGATATTTTAAAAAAACCTTTAAATTTTCACCTGCATTTCATTCACCTGATTGTCAAACTGAGTTGTTAATCATACTTTAGGGAACTCTTGGTGTCTAGTAGGGAAAATTAAAGATTTATCTTATTTCTGTGTTTGCTTATGATAGTTCTATATAACATTCTACAGATAAAAGTTTAGGCCGTCTATGGTGCTTTAGTTTTATTGCTAACTATTTCCTTACCTAATACTTCTACACATTAAGTTTAGCTTTATTTGAGCATATTCCGGAGATGCATATCAATGTTAGGAGAAAGATTGCTCTAACTAATGAGCTTCTATAAAATTCATATAAATGCACATTACACACACACACACAGTAGACATAGCCTTGTTCACTTACGCCTTGAGCAATTTCTCAAAAACTTACACAAGAAATTTTATTCTTTCGATATTCATCCTTTTTGCATTGTTGAAAAAATAGATCATAATATTTATATTGTTGACTTACCATCTAAATTAAATATTAGTTCAATTTTTAATATAATGGATCTAATAATTTTGAGGGATACTCAAGCGCCCTTCTTTGTTTGTCAATTTGCCTACAGTCTCTTTCCACTTTGTCTATGTAACTTAGTTATTCTCTAATCTAATAACATGGGTTGTATTCCTATTTGATACATTTAAGATATCCATCTTCTCTTCTTGGTATCAATGTCCTTACCCTTCCCACCTTTATCTCTATCTCACCATAGTTGCCTTGCATGAACCTTCTTCTCCATCAAACAAAAGGTCCTCTGCCTGATTTTCATGTTCTCCCTTCCAATCTCCTAATGTGCTCCTCCACTCCTTGTTTGCACAATCCAATTGCCTCCCTTCCCCATCGAGACCTAGCCCTTCAATCCAGTCCTCTCAGCAAGGTCCCCTCTTGTGAGAAGGCCTCAACAACCAAGTAGCCTTGCTGAGAGATTTGGATCCTCCACAATGATGCTGTCCTCTTAAAAGAGAATGTGTTCTATACTTCCTATCAGATGTATGTTTGCTGTGGGTATGACATTGTTGATACTGATGTATGTATAGAAGAGCTCTTCAGAAATTGCTTGCATGTTCTTCTCATTTATATTTTAACTTGCATACATTTGCTTCCCATATTATGATGTATCTTGAAATGGTGGCTGAACTCTTTCTGGTTATGTTCTCACTTCTGTGTGCTCGCTGCTGCCTCTGGTTTTATGATAGATGTTAGGAAATAAAGTATTGTCATGCCTAGATCTATGACTTTAATTTTTTATAATTTTAACATTTTTCTGTAGGTGTAGTCCTGAAGAAGAAGAAGAAGAAGAGGAAGAAGAGGTTAATCCTCCTTTATTACGGAGAACAACTATAGGAAATGGTGAATAATACACAATGCATTTGTGCATTATCCAGTAAGTATTGTTGCTTAGTTGCAAATGCAATTAAGTTTGATGATTGCTATTTTTTCAATAGGTCTTCCTGATTCTGTTCTTGATTGGACACGTGATGTTGATTCTGGTTTGTCAACTGAAAACAATTCTTATTCAGTCTTATCTAGAAAACACTGGCGCCTAATAAGATGCCAAAACGGTGAGATATTTCTGTCTTTTTTAGTCTTTCTCTCAAGTATCATGAGAACTACTATTTGGTTCATTTTAATTTCTTTCAGCATAAATTTCAGGACTTCGCATATTTGAGGAGCTAGTAGAAGTAGACTATCTTGTATGTCATGAAAATACATTTGTACCAAGTTAGATTTAATTTTTTTCTCATCATTGTAAATTGTTTAATGGTCCAGCCAAGGAGCTGTAGTAAAGCAATGAAGGCAGTTGGTGTTGTGGAAGCTACATGTGAATCTATTTTTCAGCTTGTGATGAGGATGGATGGATCTCGTTTTGAGTAAGCCATTACCAATGGACTACTTTTTGTTTGCCAAGACTGCAGGCTAATCCCCACTTTCTTGTGTTGTCTTTCAGATGGGATTGTAGCTTTCAGTATGGTAGTTTAGTTGAGGAGGTAGATGGACATACTGCAGTACTCTATCATAGGCTTCAGATGAACTGGTTCCCAGTGTAATCCTTTCTTTAGACACTTTGAAGTGAATTTGAATTAGCATACTATCGATACAATTTTGTGATCGATCACTTGGATATATTGGTTTTCATGTAGCATTGCATTCATAAACTCAAATTTTTTCTATTCTAATTTAAATTTGCCTATGCATTCAAGTTGTAGTAGGTGAAGGGGAGTCTTGACGCAACGGTAAAGTTGTTGCCATGTGACTTGATAGTTATGGATTCGAGTCACAGAAACAACCTCTTGCAATGTAGGGTAAGACCACTTACAATAGATCCTTCCCTAGGATCTCGCATTGGCGGGAGCTTCGTGCACCGGACTGCTCTTTATTCAAGTTGTAGTAGGTATTAGTTTAATTGGGCTATTGGTGTAGTTGGTTTAGTATAATTGTATTTTTATATTCAGGGTTTTATCATGAGTTATATATATGTATTCATGTATAATTATCCCATTTGATAGTATACAATATTTTCCCCCTCAACCTTAGAATTGAAGCACTCATTTTAGTGTTAGGATTTCCAAAGAACTATAATCTCGGGGAGGCTACTATTCTTGCTGTCGATTTCCTAAAAGGAGTGTAGAAGTCATCATGTAACACTCCTCTTGTTCCTTCCTCTAGGAGATCCAACCTCTAGATCTAGTCCCTCTGTCTTTTATTTTGATCAGGTGCCTTGTGACCTTTCCAGAAGGTCTACAAAGTTCTGTTAAATCATGCATTATGGACTTGCTCTATTAGGGAGCCAGAGACTGCAGTATACAGCAGCAACGTGTCCACCTCTCACCACTACAAAAGATTATCTCTTTTCTTCACCTCATTGTCAAGACATTATTCAATGAGTCTGATCAATAGATCTGTTGCTGCCCAAATATACCCTTACTGTTTTTTTTCCATCCTTCAATAGATACACCAACCTTCTTGGTTGCCACCCAGATCTGCTGCAGTCTTTGAGATCTATCTGCAGAATCGATTCTCCCCATTGTTCTTTCCTCTCATTTGCTGTTGGATCACCTTCTGGTTTAGTATTCCATCTGACCTAAACAGAGAAAATTCCTTTGTAGTATATCTGCTGCATCAGGATATGACTTTGCAGCATTTATGATCATGTTTCTTGGTCATTTTACTTCTCCCTTTTGTCTGGATTTGAAGTCCTTGCTTAATCTTCACCTTCTTTTGCATTGGTTCAGTAGATCTGCCCGGATCTCATTTTTCATTTTTTTAAAACAAGTCCCCCATTCCAGCAGCAATCTTCCTTCTCTCTAGGCTATTGTCTTCTTCAGGTCATCTTGGGAGGGGAGCACCTGCCTATTAGTCTTCCTAAATTGTTCATATTTATTCTTTGTGATGTTTGTTTTCCTCGTGTTCCTTCTTTTCCCCATCTCAAGTGGTGATCTGACCTAAACAGAGAAAAATCCTGTTTGTTTTCAGGTTGCTAGAAAGAGTTGAATTGTACTATTCATTTTCAATGAAGTTTTGAACAAAGACATGATCATGTTCTCCCTTTGCTATTCCTAACAAATGGTTGAGTGGTGCTATCCATCTTTCCTCGAAGACACTTGAGGGCTTACTTTTTTTCCTTTAGTTTATTGTGCTACTATATGTACTGCTTCAGGGAAAATCACTAGATGGATATTTTCTAAAATCCCTCTTAATTCATCCTTTCTCTTTATCCTCTCGTGTTGATGTGGTGACAGGAAGTGGAAGATTTTGTTGGCTGTGTACTTATTTGAGGTTGAAGGAATCGTTGCCTATGTGTCCAACTATTTCTACTGTTTTGTTTATTTGTAGTGCCTTATTTATGTATTTTATTTTTTGTTGTGATAACTTTTGCAGATTATATAATGAGTTGGACATAAATAGTATTTATGCTCCATTTCAATGGGGAGTTTTATACGTATTATATCAATTTGACTATTGCTCTAACAAATTTAATGGCGGCTAGAGAGGGGAGGAGGAAAAACAGTAACTTGAAATTGAACAATCTTGGTTATTAGTTGCACAATGGAAACAAATAATGCAACAATAAAAATAAACATAACTAACACAATTCCTTTTACATGGTTTGAGACCTATTCCTACTCTACAACTAATAACTTACAAGGAGAGTCACCTGCAAATTTCTACTATTTTTTTTCCTTTCAAAGTAGAGAAACCTTTTATAAATCACTTCTTACAACAACAACAACAACAACAACAAAAAAGTTAAGCTTGCATGAACATAAGCAATTTTAAGATTATAAACAACAACAATGAGACCAATGAACACTTTATCTAGCTTTCCTTAAGCCTTTCTACTAGTCTTGATGAATGTCTTGTGCCTCTTTATTTATAGTCTTCGAGACTCCAAAATTGTTGTTTTTAGCGAGTCTAGTTGATTGCCTATTTGACTCAATCTACCTAGTTGATCGAAATCACATTTAGTTGACTCGACTCTAAACAAAAAACTTCTCTTCATCTCAAGTTAACTCTACAATCGAATCAACATCTATGGATCATAATTACAACTAAATTATGGTCAAATCTTCACTTAAGTCAAAGGTTACCCGAAATCTAAAATTATAAGTCTTTGATAGACTCTCAACTCACTTAAAGTTTATTTGATAAGACACCTCACCTTTGAGAAAAATGCTAAGAGGCCTCGTCTCTAGGTTTTCCTCTACCAAGAGGCTTCACTTTCAAGTCTTTCTTGTTTGCCATGAGGCCTTGCCTTTGGATATTCCTTATTTGCTATGAGTTCCTCAGCTACTAGGAGTTTTGCCTCTAGGGTTTCTTTGTCTGCCAAGAAGTCTTGCTTCTGAGTATTCTTCATCTGCATGGTACTCGATAAACCTTGACTATTTGGTGTTCTAACTGCCAAGTAATCGGTCATCCTTATATTTCTTGGACTTCTCCAATGCTAACCCTTAACCTACTTAGACTTCTCTACCAAAGTCTTCTTGGACTTCTTCTCCACCCCTATTGAACTCTTCTTTGCTAAAGCCCGTTGAAGTTCTCCTCTGAGAACACTTATTAAACTTCAATGATCATCAATTATCTAGTCAACTTTGATCTATTTAGAGTTCTTTCATCAATAGCACCTGCAGTATCTTATCAAGTATCTTGCACTTATACACGACAAACTTCATTAGCAAACACAATATATGTATAACTTAAATGTTTTGCTTCAAAATCAAAATCACTTGGTTGAATGCAACCACTTGGGGTATGATTGCACTAAATATCTCCTCAACACCATTTATTCGAACTCGACCATTTAAGGCATGATTTCTGATAGTCTCCTTTTTTATTTTTGACAATTTAATCAAAGTTCATTTCCAAAGTCATTTTAGGGTAAAATAAAAAAAATTTATCTTAAATCCTTTATTCTCATGAAAGGGTTCTAACTTTAAACCTTTTAGTTTTCCTCCCTTTAACACATAAATATCAACAAAAAGATATGAAGTGAAAACAATTTATCATGCAACCTAGAGTAAAGGAAGATACTAATGCAAGTTGACTTTGACCTATTTGGAGTTCTTTCATCTATAGCACCTGCAGTATCTTATCAAGTATCTTGCACTTATACACTTGACAAACTTCATTAGCAAACACAATATATGTATAAGTTAAATGTTTTGCTTCAAAATCAAAATCACTTGGTTGAATGCAACCACTTGGGGTATGATTGCACTAAATATCCCCTCAACACCATTTATTTGAACTCGACCATTTAAGACATGATTTTTAGCTATCTCCTTTTTTATTTTTGACAATTTAATCAAAATTAATTTCCTAAGTCATTTTAGGGTAAAATAAAAAGTTTTATCTTAAACCCTTTATTCTCATGAAAGGGTTCTAACTTTAAACCTTCTAATTTTTCACCCTTTATACACGAACATAGAGACCTATTCTAGGAGAATTATTCTAGAAACCCTAAATATTCTAACACTCCCCCTCAAGCTGGAGAATATAAATCATATGTACCTAGCTTGTTACATATGTAGTCAATTCAAGGACCTCTCAGTGACTTGGTGAATATATCTGCTAGTTGATCATGTGAATTAACAAAACTAGTAGATATTTCACTCAGATATGACTTTCTCTCTGACAAAGTGACAGTCGACTTCAATATGCTTTGTCCTTTCATGAAAAATTGGATTCGAGGCGATATACATGGCGGCTTGATTGTCACATATAAGTGACATTTGTGTAACCTCTCCAAATCTTAACTCTTGAAGCAACTGTTTGAGCCATATAAGCTCTTGACTGGCTATGACCATAACTCGATATTCTGCCTCTGCACTGGATCTTACCACAACATTCTGCTTTTTGCTTTTCCAAGAAATAAGGTTATCTCCGACAAATATACAAAAATCAGAAGTAGATTTCCTATCAATGGGAGATCCTGCCCAATCTGCATTAGAATACCCGACGACTCGAGTATGTCCTTTGTCTTCGTACAAAAGACTTTTTCCTGGAGCGCCTTTGATATATCGAATAATGCGAGTCACAACATCCCAATGTTCCTTGCATGGAGAGTTGAGAAACTGACTTACTACACTTACTGCAAATGAGATATCCGGACGAGTAATAGTAAGGTAGCTTAGTCTCCCTACTAATCGCCTGTATCGTTCAGGATCTGGAAGAGGCTCCCTCTGATTTGACATGAGCTTAATATTAGGATCCATGGGGGTGTCAACTGTCTTTGAGTTTAACATGCCTGTTTCTTCTAGAATATCCATTGTATATTTCTTTTGGGATATGATAATCCCATCTTTGGATTGTGCCACTTCTATCCCCAAAAAATATTTGAGTTTGCCGAGATCTTTTGTCTGGAAATATTTGAAAAGATGCTGTTTCACCTGTGAAATCCCAAGATGATCACTCCCTGTGATAACAATATCATTGACATAAACTACTAAGTAGATGCAACCAGTAGATGAGTGACGATAAAAGACAGAATGGTCAGCCTCACTCCGAGTCATGCCAAATTGTTGAATTACAGTACTAAATCTACCGAACCATGCTCTGGGAGACTGCTTGAGGCCATATAAAGATTTTCGCAGGCGACATACAAGACCAGAAGACTCCCCCTGAGCAACAAAATACGGAGGTTGCTCCATGTAGACTTCCTCGAGCAGGTCACCATGTAAGAAAGCATTTTTGATGTCCAACTGATAAAGAGGCCAATGTCGAATTGCAGCAATGGACAGAAATAAGCGCACAGAGGACAGCTTGGCAACAGGAGAAAAAGTGTCCCCATAATCTAATCCGAAGATCTGAGTATAACCTTTAGCAATGAGACGAGCCTTAAGCCGGTCAACTTTTCTGTCCGGACCAACCTTCACCGTATATACCCATCGACAACCAACAACTGACTTCCCTGGTGGTAGAGGAACGAGGTCCCAAGTCCCACTGCTCTGTAAGGCACACATTTCATCGAGCATAGCCTGTTTCCATCCTGGATGGGCAAAGACATCACCTGCAGTCTTCGGAAGAGAAACAGACGACAAGGAGGAAAGACAAGCAAAATAGGAAGGAGAAACACGATGATAACTCAAAGAAACATAATGAGGAGAAGGATTACGAGTGGAACACATACCTTTCCGAAGTGCAATGGGAATATCAGTCTCAGGAGATGAGACCGGAGGACGAGGTGAAAGACTTGGCTCCAAAGATGTGTCCATGGCAGTGTCAGTGGTGGTCGACGGCAAAGCAGGACGAGGACGACGCTGATAAACCTGCAATGGAGGAGATGTCCTCGGAGGCGACAGAGACTCCTCCGGAGGATAAAAGATAGCCATTGGTGCAGGCGTAGAAGGAGAAAACTCAGACGGAGATCCGTTAGACCCAAAAAATGGAACCGAATCAAAGAATGTGACATCAGCAGAGATGAAGTACCGACGGAGAGTAGGAGAATAACACTTGTACCCTTTCTGAGACCGTGGGTACCCAAGAAAGACACACTTATGAGACCGGGGAGAGAGTTTGTCAATGCCAGGATCGAGAGCATGAGTAAAACATATAGAACCAAAGACCCTAGGTGGTAAAGGGTGAAGAGACTGATGAGGATAAAGAATATGATGAGGTATTTGACCTTGTAGAGTGGAGGAAGGCATGCGATTGATGAGATAACACGCAGTAAATACGTCACCCCAAAACTGAAGAGGAACATGAGAATGGAGAAGAAGAGTCCGGGTGGTCTCAAGAAGATAACGATTCTTGCGTTCAACAACTCTATTTTGTTGAGGGGTATGAGGACAAGATGTCCGATGCAATACACCATGAGATGCCAAGAAGGTCTAAAATAAAGTAGATAGATACTCACGTGCATTATCACTCTGTAAGGTTTGAAGAGAAATACCAAATTGAGTTTTGATTTCATAGAAGAAAGATTGAAAAATAGAAAACAACTCCGAACGATCCTTCATCAGATATAACCAAGTACAACGAGAAAAATCATCTATAAAGGTAACAAAGTATCGTGACCCTAATGTAGAAGAAACACGACTCGGACCCCAAACATCGGAATGAACCAAAGAAAAAGGTGACGTAGCCCGACTCACAGTGCGAGGAGAAAAAGAACTACGAATATGCTTTCCTAATTGACATGATTCACAAGATAAAGAATCTAAGTGAGAAAGACCAGGATGTAATTGTTTCAACTTATCAAGACCTGGATGTCCCAACTGAGCATGAATAAGAAGGGGAGATGCTGCCGCCGAACCAACAAGAGAGGATTGTTGAAGCCGATATAGGCCATGAGACTCATATCCGAAGTCAATCATCTTCCCCGTACTCCGGTCCTGTAAGGAAACAGAAGATTTTGTAAATGAGATGACACAATCAAGAGACTGAGTAAGCTGACTAATTGATAATAAATTAAAGGGAGCACCGGGAACATAAAGAACATTATGAATAGAAAGAGATGGAGAAGGATGAACAGTACCGACACCCTGACTGAATTTGAGAACCATTTGCCATGGTGACAAAGGGTAAATAACCAGAAGTAGAGAGAGAAGAAAATAGTAATCTATTACGAGTGATATGATCGGTGGCCCCGGAATCAAGAACCCAAGAACTCGAAGAGCGAGATATGCCAGCAAAGGAATTACCAGTGAGTGCAACAGCAACAGGGGAATCAGAAGTTTTTTGATCCTCATATCATTTCAGAAAGTCGTCATAGGAAGGCGGTGGGGTCAGATCTGGTGGTTCTTTGCCACCCTTACGAGGTGACATGATAAATCTTCTTTTCATCAGCACCTGCTTTCGGAAAGGTACTGCAGCCGCTGTTGTTGAGCACCCTTATGGCTGTCGGCGGCTGTAACTTGGAAGACAGCAATCGATGTTGCTGCTGTTGGCTTCAGTAAGTACAATACACACTTGGATCGATCTTATTGTTCCTTCGCTCTCGTAATACCTCCTCTTTTTTCTTTCTTTTCTTTCAATAATGATCAGAAGCAGAAACAAGCGTTGGCTAAGAAACTGAATCTCCAGCCACGACAAGTAGAAGTATGGTTCCAGAACAGAAGAGCCAGGTGCGCTTCCAGAGCTATATAAACACGTCACATCCTTCTGGCGTTTAATTTGGCAAAGAGAACCAGATGCTGCAGAAGGAGTTGCAGGAGATGAAAGCTCTGGAGCTGGCGGCGATCTCCACGGAGCTGCCCGTGCCCGGCCTCTCAGTTTGCCCGACGTGTGGGAAGATAAGCGAAGGCGCTGCTCAAGCGCCTTGGTGGAGGCAAACCAGAAGGGAAGGGCGGTGGACCGGCCGATCGACTAAGGAAGGACAGGGAATCACCTCGGAACTTCCTTTGCTTCGATCTGCTTCAGAAGGCGAGGGCTCCATCTCCGTCTCCGTCTCTAGAAGAGGCCGACGATGGCTCGTGGACAGACGCGCGATCGGCGCTGGAAGAACGGCCGCCGCTTCAATTGCGTTGTGCGCGATGCGAAGAGGAAGGCGTTGCTGCGTCGCTATGAGGAGAATGGCCGCCGCGAAGCTGCTGCGTCGCTACGAAGAAGACGCGTAGGAAAAAAAACGGCGCGTTTCGGGAGAACGGAAGAAATAACCTAATCCTAACCTCGCTCTGATACCTTGTAAAAGAATATGAAAATCTTATTTTATTACAAGGAATAAGTCCCTATTTATACACGAACATAGAGACCTATTCTAGGAGAATTATTCTAGAAACCCTAAATATTCTAACAATATTTATTTTTTTTCTATCTTTTCTAGCAATTTGTCTCTTCCATCCTTAAAGAATTAGTTTTCCCTCTATCTTTACAGAGATTTTTTCTCCTATAGCCTTTGTTTTTTTCAAGTGTCTGAGCTTCGCTTGACTAATCCTGAAGGTAGCGGCTTTTCCTTTGGTTCGCTTATTGGACAAATCTAGAGCACAATTTATAAACACTCAGAAGTTGATCTCTAAGATATTCGTCATATTTGGGATTCAAACCCTTATTCTCTTATTTCTCCTCTAAGCGCTTTACTATTGCACTATACCCGTGGAGACTTCTCCCATAACCTTTGTGTTTGCTCATGTGAACAGGTGAAGAGGGAAAGAATTTAATAGAGAAAAAGAAATTCTATTATAAGTTTTTTTCCATTGTTTAAGGAGGAAAGGAATAAGAAAATAAATTAATAGAGGGAAAAGAAAAAAGAATTAAGAGGGAACAGAATTAATAGTTTAAAAAATAAAAAATTAATAATTCCAGAAAATAAAGGAAAAATATAAATAAAAAAATGCCGTTGTGAGGCCTCACGGCTAAGTGAGGCTCTTGGCGGTCTCGTGTGAAGCCCCACTACCTTGCGGAGGCCTCGTGGGTAGGTGAACCTCGTGTCGGTATGGGTGTTGTGCCGGTTGGCGGGCGCAATGGTAAATTCCGCTTGTACTGACTAGTATGGTATTTTATACGTGGCTTTTAACCACCAAATATCCAATGGACTTCTCCAACTTCTAGGTATTTGGTCATTCTTTACTTGGGCTTCTACTTTGTCAACATTTGTTGCACTTTTCCTTGTTTACTGAGTAATCATTTAATTTTAATATACTTGGACTTCTTTCATCTACTGCATTTGCATGTGCAATATCTTTGTCAAGGATCCTGCATCTGCACTCTTGATAAATTTCATTAGTAAACACAATATAAAAACTTAATTTAGTGAATATCAAAACCACTTGGTTGAAGTTAACCAACAATCTCCCTAACATTTGGTTGAACTGGACCACTTCGGGCATGATTACACCAACAATTATCTTTTTGATGCAGTACAATATTTTTCATTTCCTCAAATTTCTTAACACAACTATTCCTTATTCTTTATTCCCATGTTCATGTTCTGAATAAAAGTTCTGATTACTTGACAGGTTTGTCTGGCCTCGTGATCTTTGTTATGTGCGCTATTGGAGACGGAATGATGATGGCAGTTATGGTGATAAATTCTGAGACTTTATCCTTTTGTCTTATCATCTCTATAACACTTTATGTAAATGTAATATTCGAGAAACAAATTCTATGTTATTGCAGTTGTTCTATTCCGGTCAAGGGAGCATACAAATTGTAGTCCACAGCCAGGATTTGTTAGAGCTCATATTGAGAGTACATGTTCATTTTCTCTATCCTTTTTCCTCCCCAATTTCTGTGTACATTATCTGCCTTGAAATTTCTATTTGTACTCCAGGTGGAGGCTTTAAAATTTCCCCCTTGAAATCTCACAATGGAAGACCTCGGACACAAGTGCAACATCTTATGCAAATTGATCTAAAAGGATGGATTGTCGGTTATCTCCCATCATTTCAGCAATATTGTTTGATTCAGATGTTAAATAGCGTTGCTGGTATGATCTTTCTATCTGTAAATAATTGAGAACATGTTTAGAAAACTTGTTGTCATGATTATTGATTTTTAGGTGAGATCTTGTTGAACTCTACATGGCAAAATTTGTTGTAGAGTTGTTTGTCATTCATTTCTTTTCCAGAGTTAATCCCCCAGAGCATATTGGCTGGTTTAATTAGATCATGTTGTTAATTTGCCACTTTAATGGAACAAGCTACTCGAAAAGTTACTATTTAGCATCTGACAGCTTTTATTTCTATTTGATTTAATTGAAATAAATGAACAATGATTGGGAACTTTGTATATGTTGGAAGGAGGAATGGTAACTTTGAAACATGGAGGATACGCTAGGTTTCAATAATTCTGAACTGTAGAAAGGTGGCTATTAAGACGGTGACGGTGAAAATAGAGGACAATGTAGTATAGTTAATCTTTAATTGAACAACTAAAACCTCTTTTTAATTGGTAAAATACTTAATATCCTAATCGAGGAATTATATTTTTTAAAAATGAATAGGTATTTCATATTATGCATCTTCTCTACATTTTGGCTTTGCCTTAATTATGTCCAGTTCAGTATTATGTCCAATTCAGTGTTTTTATTTAATGCAGTTTAATGTCCCTTGTTGTGATAGATTAAGTTTCCTATTTATGGTTTTACCTTTCCATTTTTTTTCCAATTCAAACATACTACTCTTTTCCAAACTCTTTCTCAACTAGACACCAAATATTGTTCTCGTCTCCATGATATAACTTCTTTCACATTCTGACTTCTATAAAGAAGAGACCTCTTTTATTTACTTCTACTGATTGGCGGGGAAGGGATGGGGATTTTTTTTGCTGCTTATGTTTATTCTCCTCTTCAGTTGGTTTTTGTTTGTTTGTGTAGGTCCTCAAGGATGTCCGCATCTCCACAATGGTATGATATTGTCCACTTTGGACCTGAGCCCTCATGGTTTTGTTCTTGGGCTCAACCTAAAAGGCCTCATACCAATGGAGATATCTTTCATCCTTTTAAACTCATGATCTTTTTCATGTGTTTTAGATGTGGGACTATGTTTGCACCCTTGCAACCCAACAATCCCCCCCTCAAACAAAGGACCACAAGCCCCCCTCAAACGGAAAGCCTCCGTTTGATGTCCGAATCCTCGACCCACCAGCTCCTCGGTCTACCCTGACCTAGGATTTCCTGCCCAACCGCAACTAGGACTTCCTGCCTCTCGGTCCACCCGACCTACTAGAACTTCCTGCCCAGCTGCAACCAGGACTTCCTGCCCCTCGGTCCACTCGACCTACTAGGATTTCCTGTCCAGCTGCAACCAGGACTTCCTGTCTGGTGTCTGGTCCTCTTGATTCAGACATGGGATCACCCACTTCTTTTTGTTTAAGGTTCAACCCACATGGTTAGATCTGGATCATGGCTCTTTCCGGCGGTTAGTCCGGTGAAGAGCGACCTCGCTCTGATACCACTTGTAGGTCCCCAAGGATGTCCGCATCTCCACAATGGTATGATATTGTCCACTTTGGATCTGAGCCCTCATGGTTTTGTTCTTGGGCTCAACCCAAAATGCCTCATACCAATGGAGATATCTTTCATCCTTTTAAACTCATGATCTTTTCCATGTGTTTTAGATGTGGGACTATGTTTGCACCCTTGCAACTCAACAGTTTGCTCTTGTTTGACTTGAACATTTAAACATGTTAGTGGCCCAAGTAATTTCAAAGTAAATTAATGTATTTAATTCATTGTAGTTACTCTATACCTGGTCACCCCTGCAGGTGTCTTTATTTTATTTTATTTTTTTACTAATTACTGTGTGCTTTATAGGGCTCCGCGAATGGTTCTCTCAAACAGATGAAAACTATGATGTATCAAAGATTCCATTGATGGTCAATATGACAACACCAGTAGTAACTACAAAGAAAAATAAGAGAACACAAGTGAACTCTGTCCAGAATAATTCTACACTATATCCAGTGCATTCAGCAAGCAGACACTCCGAAATGTTGGATGAAGAATCCGATGAAGACGAGGATTTTCATATTCCAGAGCCTGAGCAAGAGGTTGGACGATAGTTCTATGGCATTCATATGTTACCTTTATTTCTGTTGATGTGAGTGTATAATACATGCAGATGTATCGTGTCAAACATGACAGCGACTTTAAAGAGGCAGGTTTGTGTAGATCCTCTCCGCATTTGATAATATGGTAGTTCTGATTGATGCTTTGTCGGCAACTATACTAATATTTCTTTGGATGAGGAACCTTTAGAGACAATTGATTTGTCGGCATTTTCTGGAAATTTACGGCGTGATGATCAAGATAAGAGCCGCAATTGTTGGAGAATATCAGATGGGAACAATTTCAGAGTTCGAAGCAAAAATTTCATATATGACAAAACAAAGGTTCTATTTGGATCTTGATTGATGATGCTATTACTGTTTATGATTTTTCTCTTAATTTTCTTTTGTAATTTGGGTTTCAGATTCCTGCTGGAAGGCATCTTATGGATCTCGTAGCTGTTGATTGGTTAAAGGATGAAAAGCGAATTGACCATGTTGCTAGGCGGAAAGGTTGTGCAGTTAAAGTAGGTTTATCTTGTTCCCTACTAATAGATTAATATGGCCGTTTAGAGATTTTTACCTAAGAATATATATGATTAAACAACTAAATCATAGGATACTTAGCTTAATTTTGATTTGTTATGATTAATAAACAAGGCACTATCTTTAGATCTAAGTGGAAGTAAATATATTGATTCCTTCGTATAGAAAGGAAGAATGTGTCCATCTGATGATGGTACTTAATATTGTTTAACAATGCCTTGATAGTTTCTATTTAGTGGAGAGTAGTGTTTGAAGTGCTGAGTCTGCTAGTCAGCAAAGGCAAATTTATTATTTTGCCCTCCAACTGACAAACGAAACCCTTGGCATCGACACTTACACACTGAAGAAGAGAAGGATAAGAAATGAAGAAAAATCATAGGAGAGGAGCGGAACAAGATATTGGCGAGAGAGAGCACTATCACACAATCACGGCAAATGCAATTGTTGTTGCAGGCAGTGGGCGGTTGTGGTGGTCACGAACGATGGGCGTTGGGTGGTTGTGCATGATTGCGAATGTTGGGCCATGGGTGACAGTGGACAACGAGCGACCATAGGTGGCTATGGGTGGGACACACATGAGGGATGCAGGAGTAAAAGAGACAAAAGAATAGATTCTAATTAAATAACTATATAATTCTTAACCTTATAATATGATTAGTCTAATTCAAGATTTAAAATATCGAGCCGTGCCGGAGTTTCGATCTCGGACCAGAACGATACAGTTTCGGTACCGTATCGTACCGTGCCGGTATAATTTTGATATTTTTAAAATATAAAATATATGAATTAAAATAAAAATTTTAATCTAAATATTTAAAAATAAAAAATAAAATTTTTTGATAATTTTATAGGTTTTAATAAAACCTATTTAAATTATCCCAAACTATAGCTAGGAATTGATTATTAAAACCTAATTAAACCCTAAGTTTTAAAAACTAAAAAAAAAAAGAAAAATTTCGGACAGCGCGCGATCAATACGCGCGGCCTGCGCGCGGAGTGTTGCCGGGCCTCGGTGGCGTCGCCGGCCCCAGGCGGGGGCCTCCGGTGGCATCGCCGAGGCCTCGCGATGCCTCCGGAGGCGTCACCGAGCCCGGGTGACGCCTCCGGGGCGTTCCCCAGCCGGAATTCCTGTGCCGACGCTATGCTGGTGCCGGTGCCTCGGCGGAACGAAATTTTTCGCTCGTATCGCTTAATACGGCTCGAAATTTCAATCCTTGGTCTAATTAATCATGATTGAACTAGTTTATCCTATTTATAAACTTCATTTAGTTTTAAATAAACCAAAATAAATCTAAATTGAATTTGATTTGAACTAATTTAATCTTATTTAGCATATCTAATCTTAAACCAACTTTCACTCGACTACAAAATTCAAATTATTGATCTCATTTAGCTTAATTAGTTATCTAAAAAATTTTAAAACTAAATTTAAATAAGAAAAATTTATATTTAATGAATTTTCCTATGCTTTAACTTTTGTAATGTTGAAGAGATCAAGAGAGAATATGTGAACAAGCAATAAGAAAATAATAGTTTTAGTTGAATAAAAAATTTATTTATTTAAATTAAAAAGTATTTTTCACTATTTTTAATTTGTTTTATTGGAATATTAATTAAGATACATTATACTTATAATTATATTTTGTAATAGACCTAAATTGACTAGACAATGTTATTGTTTTTCAAAAAAGTCCATTTTCAAATTTAATGTGAATTTAAAAATTCTTAAATTTGAAAATTTCAAATTTAATTTAGTTGAATTAGTTTTATATATTTATTTTTTAAAAATTTTCGTAACTATTAGATTAAATCTAATTATAACATTTAAAATTTAGTTTAAACCTAAAATATAAACTAAAACTTGAAAATTTGAAAATTTTGAAAATTTTTGAATGCCTTTGTTTTTGTTCCGCTCGAATAATTTTAATTACATAGGACAAACAAAATCAAATAATAAAATTTCAAATTATTTCACCACATCCAATATTTTTTTATTTAGGGTTTTATCGTGCCAAATATAAAAAACTAAAGCTAATATTTAATACTCAAATTTCTTAGCAAATACTCATAAATACAATTTACTTAATTACATAAAAATATTTGCTTATTTTAAACAAAATTACGTCAACAAAATTTGAAATTTCTCAAACCTTCAAATCTGAAATTGCTTCTATTTTACAAAATTTTGAAGGTAAAGCATGTTCAATTTATGGAAAACTAGAAGATGTCTCATTTCTCGTTGCTTATTCCAGTGTTCTAACCTGCAAAAGTTAAATAGTTAATTAAAAAAATATAATTTATATTGAGTAAAATTAATTATGTTATTATTAATAATTCAATTAACTAAGTATTAAATGCCAATAGTATAAACATGACCCGATATAGTATCAAAATTCTGGATAAAAAAATTCCAGCATGGTTTAAGAGTTTAAAGCTTAGTGGAAAGCATTCAAAACTTCAGAGAAAGAACAAATTTTTTTGTACCAAAATAAATAAGCATCAACCTCAACTTTTGCCGCCCTGTAGAATAAATTTCTCAAGAAGTCATTCTCTCCTTTACATATTCTAGTGTATACTAGAAATATAAACCTATCTTACTGTACCTCATTTTGGTTGGTTTTGGTTCTGCATATTTGAGAGACCAGTGGGGACAGTCAGGATAGTGCCTATACTGTTTTGTCAATGCCTGTATCAAAGTTTTTACTTTTCATAAAAAGCGCCATGAATGGCAGGAATTATTGGTAGCTTGCTATTGATGAAGTTGTCTCCTTTTACTATTTGATGAATATTCACTTATACTGGAGTCTGACTTATATTTTGATACAAGAAATGGTTGGTAGTGGAACAAATCAAGTTCTGAAAGAGGATTTTAAACTTTGGATGACTGCAAGTGCTTTGGGCTTCATGCAACCATAATAATCTTGTAAATAGCAATTAATGGTGAATATTTACTATGCAAACTTCAATGGCTGATGAGGCTAAGATATCTGAGTAACCCCATCTGCTTTCTTTGTTAAAGAAGGCTTGCACTTTTATTGGATATGTTGGGGGTGAATTGCCATCAAGCAGATGCAATTAAAGAGGCTGTTTTTAATTACCTCATTGTTCAGCTTGCTAGAAATTCTTGATTTGCTATAATTTTGATCAACTTTGGAAATGTAGGTTGCCGCTGAGAAGGGACTCTTTTCGTTGGTCATAAATGTGCAAGTAAGTTTTGTATTCTCTGGTCTAATTTAATGTTTTGCATTTTTCCTCTACATGAACTTATTGATTCTTGTTGAGTTGTTTCCTATTTGAGTATCAACATAAAGCTTGTTGCCATTCAAGGTATCTTCTTTAATGTTATTTGCAGAATGCTAAGATCTCAAGTAGTTTACCAGTATTTCATAAAATGAAATTTAGTTTATAATTTGTATATTGTGCATTGATCTTTGAGGTATCAAAGAACTGAACTGAGGATAGCCCTTGCCTAGTGCAGCCTAATGTGTGCTTGCCCCCTGGCCATCTTAATGTTACAGCCACTTAAAAATGAAATATAAAAGAAGAAAAACTTGCATATATATTTGATTTTCACATGGTATGAAATCTTACACTGTGTCGAGTGGCACGGTCAAAAAGTATCATTTTGACAAATTATCGAAACTCGAAACTACTCAGCTAATTTATACTGTGTTGTCTCTATCATGTTGATGAGTATTGTGTCATATTAACATTCAACGCCCTTTGTCATGCTAGAAATTGCATCAAAATGAATTGAAGCGATGTTTGTTATTTATTTTAGCATTTGTTCATCAGATATATTTATGTTTGGAGTTAGGAATATAGATGTGTTCTTTTCTTTTCTTTTCTTTTTAATCTCCTTCCTCCATCCAACTCTTCATAGGAATCATGCGTTAAAATACTGATACACTATTCAATTAAAGTTTGAAATGCTCACATGGCTCAAGATTTCGAATTTTATATTTTTCATATTTTTATTATTAAAATAAAATTTTAGAAAATTAAAAAGTATAAATAAAAAGTTTAAAATTGAAAAATAATTAATTATTTTATTATGCACATGACCTTCACTTGGGTATATTTTCATATGCAAGAAGGTACCCTTTTGGTACAGTTGCTAATACTAATCCTCATAACCCTAATAATAATAAATAACAAAAGATAAGTAAATAGTATATAGCAAATCATGAATTTTATTTATTTTCAAAAGATCAAAACATATTTTAGTTCATAAATAAGAACATCTCATAAAGAAAATGTTATACATGAGAAAATAAGAAAAACATTTATATAGAAAATTTGATTTTTAGCATTTTAGGTGGCTTTGAGTGACTTTATAATTAGCTGAAATTAAATAACACCTCAAAACATGTTCTTGCCGACAAAATTAATAAACACATTATTAAGCGGTAAGCAGGAGGCATGCGCATAAATATAAATTTATTTAAGAATTTAAGAATCAAGAAGGTATATTTTTATATTTCAGCTTTTAGGTGTCACTTAAGCATAAAGTTTGAGCTTTTAATCTTTATATAGCTTATTAATTATCACACCTTTATATGTATCTACATTATCATGTTTAAGCATTTATTTTAGTGCAAGTAAATCCATTAAAAATTGAATCTGATACATATTGCCATCTGATACATAGGCCAAAACCCATGCCGATGATATATGGCAATGCACGCAGAACTAACCACACGTGTTGCACATTGTTACATAGCCTGTGGTTGTTTCATTCACTTTAAGTTTTCACAAAAACAGTTATTCCACTTTTGATTACACACATTGTATAACAATGTCACATTTAAATAATGGTTTGTTTGAGTGACTAACATATGTTACCATTTATTAATTGTTATGCAAATTGAACATCACATTATTAGATGGTCTCTAGATAGGGATTTATAATACACGAGAAAGCAAATAAGCATCAATATAAAGTTATAATCAAGCATGGAAGATAAACTACTTTAAAGGATAAGTATCGATCTGTTGATTAACCAGAGCCACATATTTTCTTTTAAAACTTTAAAACTTTTTCTGAGTTAATTCTACAAGGTAGATTGTAAAAATGACATATACACATGAAAGGGCACAACTTCATCCTTAACATGGTAACATAGTAATATTGTCCTCACTGTAATCATAATTTAGTTCTTTTAGAACACACTTTACTAATTTAGTATCATATAATTCCCATTTAAAAACATTTACAATAATTTACTTATTCTCAATTTAAGCTATCTATAATTGTATTTCATGCACAAGAGATGATCATAAAAGATCAAAAGGAGATTTATGCACTTCAACACTCATGGAGGAAGATCCAAAAGTCTAGGATGCGTATGCTTTGTAGGATTGAAAGAACGCTAAAGGGGTTGAATAGCCTTAAACAAAACTTAGATGTAGCAAGAAAAATTATTGCATAACAAGAAAACCAAAAGCAACACACAATAAGAGAAATGCACAAAAAAAAGAGAGAAACAATGCTAACTCAATGATTTACATGGTTCAGTAGCTCCCAGGTTCTTACTCCATGGTCTATACTTTTCGGCAAGTCACTCCACAAATTCCTCTAGCTTTCTTATTCTCGAAAACCCTCCGAGGTGGACAAACCCCTTACAATGCGTTGGTTAGAAAAGTGTGATAGAGAAGTACAATAGGTAGATTGAGAGTAGAGAATTTGGCAGAGTAGTTTTGTTGTGAATTGAATGCTTTCATAGTCAATATACACTATATTTATAGGCCTCTCCCAAGCTTCTAAGTACTTATAGAATTATCTAGTGTGCCTTGCATTAGTGGATTACTCTGCCTTAGTCGATTGATCATTGGCATTCAACGGCTTTACTGTCATTTCAATTAACTCCTTTACATTCGCAACTCATTTACGTTTCTACAAATCTTGTCAAACAGTAGAAATATAAATAAGAAACACAAAAGGAACAAACAAACAATGGTTCGATGGTCCTCCCTTGGATTCCTACGCTATTGACTATGATCTTTTAGGTAAATCACTCCTTGAATGCGCCTTTAACTCTCTCCTGCTAGCCAATATCTAAAGGTGGAGAAACCTCTTACAATATATCTCTTTTACAGTGTAAGAAAGGAAGTACAAGAGATCTTAAATAGAAGCACAAAAGGGGCAACAAAGGATTAGAGCACATGGATCAATAAAATTAATCTGTTGGTCCTCCTTTACGTCTTCCTGAGCTATCATAACCCCATATATATAGCCATAGCTCCAAATTTGAATTCTGTCCTTGAAATCAGCCTTCTTCGCTGATTAGTCGACTGCTCCTGGCTACTCCTTGATCATTAGTTGGCTGCTCCTTGACCATTAACCAATTGGGACTGTTGATTTGATGATTGTTGGTCACATCCATCAAGTTAGTGGTAATTTTCTTTGTTACCGTTGAGCATTAGTTGACCATAAGTTAACTTCTTCTGCCACCAGTCGATTGATTAGTTGACTGTTCACTTGAACACAAATATTCTTGAGTTTCTATCGACACTTCTAAGTCTTACCAGTCAACTAAAAATCCTTTCTAGTAAGTCGATACTTTGATTTCAGCCAATTTGAAGGCTGAGTTCTTGCTTAAGTCTAATTTCTTCAATGCAGATTTACATGTTCACTCAAACACTTTCTCTCACAAACTCTTCTTTCATGCCAAGGGGCTTTCCAAGCCTTCTAGAGTTCACCATGTGCCTAGAAGCTTCTTGCATTGGGGACTTCATCTCCTTTCCTAGCATACCATCGTCCTCGATGTGTTAGGGCTTTATCTTTCTAAGTTGTCCTTGACCTGCCTAGATTTTCATGCTAACACTTGTTGGTTTTTCATTTGCCAACATAGACTTCTCATCTATTGCACCTGTAAGACATGTCTCCCCTACATACTTCACATACACATATGAGACCTGCAACACATCTCTTGCACTCATCAATTGCTCGCGAGTTTAACCTCATAGAAGGATCGGATTATGATGAGACATGTGCCCCTAGAGCTCGTCTTGAATCCATTTTGATACTTTTAGCATTTGCCTCTTATAAAATGGATGTAAAGTCGGCATTTTTAAATGGATGTAAAGTTTATGTGGAGTAATCACCCACATTTAAAAGCTTGAAATTTCCAAATCATGTATGCAAGCTTGAGAAGGCCTTGTATGAGCTAAGATAAGCACCTCGAGTTTCGTATAAGAGACTCTCATTTCTAAGGACTTTAGGAGAGGACAAGTAGATCCCACCTTGTTCATTAATTCACATTGAAACAATTTGTCTATTGCCCATGTTTATGTAGATGATATTATTTCTAGTAACTAATAAGGATTTGCTAAATGAATTTTATTACTCATATGGAGAGTGGAGTTTGAAATGTCTCTAATAGGAGAGTTGAATTTCTTTCTAGGACTTTAAACCAAACAAATTAAGGAGGGACACCATGTTTATCAAACGAAATGTGCTAAAAAACTTATTTAGAAGTTTGACATGGAAGGTGCCAAGAAGTTATCTACTCCAATGACCACTAGTGTTAAGTTGGGTTATGACTAGTGGATCCTAACTATTATAGGAGTGTCATAGGTAGTTTGTTATTCCTTATTGCTAGAGCCGTCAATTTGGGTTGCCCGTCGGATTGGCCCACCCCGCCAAACAATTTAAGCGGGTTGGGTTAAAATTTTATCAATTCATTTAAAAGTGGTCTAAACGGGCCAACTCATGCGGGTTGCGAGTTCAGGCGGGCTAACTCGTGAGGGGTTGAGTTGGCCCACTGGTTGAGAAGGTAAAAAAAATTCTAAAATTGGATTATGGATTTATGGTGACATGTATTTTTATAGTGAAAGTTGTGAATTGTTTATGCTAATTGCTTTGGCTAATATGTATAAGTGTGAAATCAAGAATTAAGAATTTTATTGGGGATTTTGCTAGAAATGTTTATTTATGAAATAATCAAATTCAATGAATTGTAGGGATTTTTAATATTTTTTTAATTTTTTAGTGGGTTGGCCCACCTAACTCGTAACCCACCTTGGGTTGGGTGAGTTGGAGATTTTTTAACCTGTCAGAATGGCTGGCCGGCCCGCCCAGTCTCATCAGATGGTGAGTTTTTAGGCGGTTGGCCCGTATAACAGCTCTACTTATTGCTAATAAATCAAATATTTTATTTGTGGTTGACATGTGTGATAGGTTGCCACGGGAACTTTTAATGTAGGTCTTTGGTATCAAATAATATATTTAATTGTTAAGAAGATCGTATCTTAAGGGAACTTTTAATGTAGGTCTTTGGTATCAAAGTAGTGATGTATTTAAATTGGTAAGTTACTTATATTTTAATTTTGCAGGTTGCAAATTAGATAGAAATAATACTAGTAGTGGATAGTATAGTTGTTGTCAGAAACAACATTATGTTGTATTATATCCACCATGGAGGTCGAGTATATAGCTATAGGAGGATGTGCGACACAATTGTCGTGGATGATGCATACACTTGAAGACTGGATTTAATTATAAAGACTTGACTTAAACCAATTGTAAAATATAAAAATGGAAAGATTGTTGGTGCAATTTGCATGTGTATGTGGTTTTGATGTTTGAGCAATGTTTAAGGATTTGACGCTAGTGGGTCACAAGGATTTGACGCTAGGCAACTATGAGAAATCTTGTAGGTCACAAAGAGTGGATGCTAGGCAGATACATCAAGTGCGAGCAGGTTGACGAGGATCGGACGTTACACACGAGGAGGAAGTCCCAAAAGGGAGGAGCTTATTAGCAAGGAGGAAGTATGGAGGTATGGAAAACCTCTTGGCACCAAGGTCAATCCAGAAAGGGAGTGCTAGCGCCTTGGGGAATGAAGACAAACCTAAACCCAAGATGAAATGCACCGGAAAGATCGATTGATTGGAAGTGTCAATCGATTGGAGACATAGTTGAATAGCAATCAATTGTTGCACATTAATCAACTAGAGTGCCTTCGACAGTCGACTAATGGAGCCCAACTGTAACAATCTACTTTACCGTTGTTGATGTTGAAAAAGCAATACGCTAATTGATATCAATTGATTGATGATGCTTGACCAATTGACCGCTCACCTGGAAGAATTCGTGGAAAGGAAGAAAATTACGAGTTTGGCTATAAAAAGGGAATCAAGACAACTTGGGCAAGCATGTGGAAAAGGCTTACTGTTGAATCCTTCCTTCCCTAAGTGCTCAAAACTTTCAAACTGTTTTCTTTTATAATTATTTAATTTCTTAGTGCTTCAATTGCTCATCTTGTTTCATATAATTGTTGTTCGATGCCCCTTTTGTTTTATACAAAGTTTGATAGGGTATTTCACCCCTTTTACCCTCTTCTCTATTCTAACATCTAGATTTGTTTTGCCATGACTTCCTCTTCTTGTTGCGCATCCAATCGCCTTGATCTGTTGAGACTTTTTCTTGCCAAGACATTCAATCACCCTTGATCTATTTGGACTTCCTCTTGCCGTATGACTTACTGCATATATTTGTCATAAGCTTATCAAATACATGTTCTACCCTTTGCCTAACATCGTAACTTTTTTGTGTGGATAATCTCTCCCTTTTTAATGTTTAGCAACCAAATTAAATTAGATCATGAGAATAGAAAAAAAAAAGATAGAGAAAATATCTTACGAATTAAATAATAGTGGGATGATGAATATGAACATGATAGATAGTAATGAATATGATAGGGAATAATGAATATGATAGGGAATAATGAATATGATTGGCAATGCAATATCACTCCCTTTTAATTTGTGGTATTCGATCTCCCCCTTAATATGTGCACATTCTTAACTATTCTCCCCCTAAATTCATTCTTCCTAGTTAACTATTCTCCCCCTAATTCGGGATGTGTATGGTGCTTAAGTTTATATTTGATGTTTCTCAACAATAGTCAATTTATTATCCATTTCCAATTGTTGCATACAGTAGATTGGTTTTTAATACAGCTTATTGATATAGCTTTTTCAGTTGATTTTCAAAAAATTCTAGAAAAGTTTACAAATTTGTGAAATTTCATATACATATATATTTTAGCATTATGTATCTAAGAAAAATAGGTTTTTGTATTTATTTTTAATTTTTATGTATTTCGGTATAAAATTTCAAATAGGCCAAAATTTTTAGTGAAATGTAATGTATCAAGTTTATGATTTACATGTGTTCTGTCTTATGTAATGCATTGTATATATTTTATTCCTTATTTCAAATATTTTTGTATTTAAGTTATTCAAAATATGTTCATAGTTACTTAAGGATTTTTTGTGAGATATATCTTGGTTATAATGCTTCCTATATGTATCTAAATATCTAATTAACAGTATGCATATCGAGTTCTCTCCTTAGTGAAGAAAATTTGGTTTTGGATAGTGGTTTTCTAAACATATTAACAAAATTTGATTTTGACTCAACATATGTGAGTTCCACATCACCTTTTCCCACATCATCTCTTATAAAATGGTATCTAACTTTAATATGTTTAATTCTAGAATGGTTTGTAAGATTTTTAGTTAGTTTGGCTGCACCCATATTATAACATAGATTTATAATTTGTATTATGTCAGCCATAATCCTTAAAGTTATATATCATTCAAAGAATTTGGGCTACACATCCACATAAGACTACATATTCGGATTTTGTAGATGAGAATGTAAGCAATGTTGTTTTTTGCTATTCCAACTAATGAGTGAGGGTGCAAGGAATTGACACTTTCCATTTATGATCTTTCTATTGAGTGAACTTTCCACATAATTTGAGTCTGAATAACTATTAATTTTAGATCTCACATTTTGGGTACGATAAGCCTATTCCTTTGAGGTACTGAAGTATTCTTTCTATGGTTAAGGTGGGATTATTTAGGGCATGATTGAAATTTAGCACGTAAACCAACTGTAAATAATATATTAGGTCTTAGTGGTTAGGTATAGGGTTGATATTACTTTTGCATTTTTCATTCCAAATCTACTAATTTGTTCCTTAGTATATTTAGTCTATAAATATGTATACCTTTCTTAGTTTGTTTTTGTTAGAATATTTAGGGATAAATATTCTGTTAGGGATAAATATTCTGTCTTTCTTTTTTTATAAAATAATTCTCCTAGAATAGGTCCCTATATTCGTGTATAAATAGGGCATGATTGAAATTTAGCGCGTAAACCAACTGTAAATAGTATATTAGGTCTTAGTGGTTAGGTATAGGGTTGATATTACTTTTGCATTTTTCATTCCAAATCTACTAATTTGTTCCTTAGTATATTTAGTCTATAAATATGTATACCTTTCTTAGTTTGTTTTTGTTAGAATATTTAGGAATAAATATTCTGTTAGGGATAAATATTCTATTTTTCTTTTTTTATAGAATAATTCTCTTAGAATATGTCCCTATATTCGTGTATAAATAGAGACTTATCTCTTGTAATAAAACAAAATTTCATATTATTTTACAGTTTTTTTTTGTAGTTCTAAGAAAAAATTTAATTTTCCTATCAAACTCATTTCAAATTTTTTTCATTATTATTATAAATTCATTTAATAGTTCATCATTTGTTGATCCAAATATAATACTGTCTTTAATCTTTAGGCTATAAATATATCTTTTTCTAAATACTTTGTGAATAAATTTGGACCTACTTGGCTTCTTTTAAATTTCTTAGATATTATATCTAAGTAATTTGATAGTCTTTTAAACCAAACACGAGGTGCCTCATTTAAACCATATAAGGCCTTTATAACATTATATACATAATTTGGTACTCTATATGTTCAAATCCTGGGACTTAGTCAACATATACTTTCTCTTTGATGGAATCATTTAAAATGCAGATTTTACATTCATTTAGTAGAGTTCAAAGCTTTTATACGCAACAAATGGTAAGAGCGTATGTATCAACTCTAAACGAGCTACCAGTGCATGTGTCATTGTAATTTAATTCTTCTACTTGGCAAAGACCTCCAGCTTCTTATCTTGTTGCATTCCTTATTATTATCCCTTCATCATTTACTTTGTTTTTAAATATCCACTTAATGCTGATTATTGAAATGTTTGATGTTTAGAGACTAACTCCCATACTTGATTCCTTTTGAATTAGGCTTATCCTATTGCTTTGCTATGATCCAATCCGGATCTAGTAATGCTTCATTTGTATTTGTTAGTTCTATTTGTGAGATAAATGCAAAATTGTTAGCTATGTTTTTAAAGTAGGACCTTGTTTTTACCCCACAAGTAATATCTCATCACACAACTTGTTCTATAGGGTTATTGATATTTGTTTTGAGTTTTAAAAGTTGTTCTTATGTATCTTCTATAATCACTTCAATGAAGCTTATTTTCTAGACTCTTCATCTTTAATTATATATTTTTTCAATTGTTTTTTCTTTTATATCTTCATTTATAGTTAGGGGTCATCAAATACTACACCCTAGATGTTTCTTTTAGGTAGGGGGTTATCAAATACTACACCCTAAATGTTTGTTATATTAGGTGCTTCTTAATTATATTCTATTTGGTCATTAAATGCTTTTATATCTTAATTATATTCTTTTATTTCTTCATTATTTGTGTCAAATACTAATAAACATTAGTGTTTCTATTATTCTTAGTGTTCTTTTATTATACATTCTATAAGAACTACTAGATGACGAGTATCCGAATTCCCTTGTTGACTTTAGATGAGAATTTTCCTTAATAGTATTTTGTATTTAAAATGTAAACTTTACACCCAAATACTATAAAATATTTAACATTTGGTGGTCTACCAAAGTTTAGTTCATAGGGAGTTTTATTTAATATTTTGTGTAAATATGTTCTATTTTGGATGCAACGTATTAATTATTTGTGCCCAAAAATTAGTGGGTAATGAGTATTTGTTAAGCATGGTTCATGCAACTTGTTGTAAAGGTCTGTTCCTTCTTTTTGTAATACCATTTGTTGTGGTGTTCTCAAATTTTCCACTGTAATCACTTTGAATCCAATTGATTTTGAATTTCTTTTCATATTTTACCCTTTTACAATAATTTGATAATATTTCAAAGGTGTCATTTTTACATTTGACTTAAATGTAATGGTTGACTTAAATGTAATATTTCAAACTGACTTAAAAAATTGGGACAAACATGACTTGACTTGTGTTAGTAATGGTGGTGGTTGTGGTGCACCAATGACTTTGTTGAGCAGTGAGATAGATGGGTGAACTGCTAGTTGGCCTAAATAATCAAAACAAAGATGACTTATGTTAGTAATGGTGGCAGTGTTGTGGGGTGGTGATGGCGCTCCATAACTTGTTGAGCATTGAATAGTTAATTGCTCATTTGCTTGCTGATGTCTACAATTGTATTAGTACGTGGTGGAATTTCAAAATATAAACACAAACACAATGCAAAAGCTTATTGTTTATATGGTTCAGAACCCGAGTTCCTACTCCATGACCTATAACTTACTAGCGTGTCACTTCTAGAATCTCTCTATACTTTTTCTTTCTTGGATACCTTCCAAAGCTGAAGAAGCCTCTTACAATATAAGCTTACAATAAACAAGAAGATATAAGTAAAACAATATTTACAACATTAAAAACACTTACAAGATGGAACTCTTCTTTGTCTTGCTTTCACTTGTTCTTACTTGCTTTTTATCTCATTTGAACGATTGTATTTTCTATCAAATTCTCACCTTAAACTGCTTCTTATGGGCTTCTTGTTTTCAGCAAGTAGCTACTATATTCACCTAGTAGTTAGTTGATTGCTAACTTACCTCAATCTACGGATTGCATCAAGTGAGCCGATTGAACTGGCATCTGGTCAACTACTTGACTCCTAACATCTATTTTAGTCGACTAATTTGTTGTAGCGTCTAAGTCATTGACAGTTGTAGCTAATCAACGATTCTCTTTTTGGAATATTGGTGTTCCAACAATCTGCTAATCCTACTTATTAGTCATCGATTGACCCATGAAGAAAAACATTCTATTCGTTGGTAATCTAGCTTGAGTCGACTTCTAGGTCAACACAACCATCAATGGACTTAATCATGGACTTTGACCAACTCAATGGCCGCCTCGTCTATGGGATTCCTGTGTTAAGAGACCTTGTCTGCTTTGTACCGGTCAATCTTGACCTACTAGGACTTAGACGGGCTAGATACCTAACCTCTAGGATTTCACCATTTGACTAGTGTCAATCACCCTTCACTTGTTCACTTGTTCAGTCTTAGGTCTACCTTAACCCATTGGGACTGCCTTGGATGCATCTTAACACTCAAGACTTTCACTTGCCTAGAGGCCTAGCCTCTAGGATTTCAACTTGCTACCATCTAGACATACTTTTCAAGCATTCAGCCAACCTCACCTGCTTGGAGTTCATCACTTATCAAACATCCTGTTTACCTTGATCTACTTGGATTTTAATCACTTGTTAGTCCCTATTGGACTTTCACCATGTCAACTCATGTTCAACTTTTCACTTGCCAACACTTGTTGAGTTTTTCATTTGTCAACACCTATTGAACTTTTATTATTTTTAAGTGTCTAGTCAACATTTACCCACTTGAACTTCATCTAATTCATGTATCCAATCACCCTTGGCCTACTTTACTTATCAACTCAACTTAAACTCTACCAACTACACTACCCAAGCATGACATCAAAACAGCTTGGTCTAACAAGATCAAGCTGGAACATGATTGTACCAATACTATACTTGTCTTGTCAGACTATGATTTATTCTTGATTCATTCAGAAGGATACATGCCTTGGTTGTTGCCTGAAGAAAAATGTAGCAACTCCAAGAATCTCTCCAGCTCGTGGGAATTTGTTTTCTGTTAATAAATGTTCCCTTTCTTGGTTTTCTAATAAATTTAATGTTATTGCAGGTTCCAGCTTCAACTCATTACAGTATGATCTTCTACTTTGTGTCAAAACCACCGGTTACTGGATCATTACTCCAGCTTTTTGTTGATGGTGATGATGAGTTCAGGAATAGTAGATTCAAGCTTATTCCAGCAGTGCCTAAGGTTTTTGAACTGTCTTAAATCTGTTTATTTTTATGGTACAATGCATATAAAATTGAGATGCTGATGATGAGGTCAGGAACAGTGTATATTCAAGCTTATCCCAGCAGTGTCTAAAGTGTTTGAACTTCATCTTAAATCTCCTTTTTTTTTATGGTACGATGCATATAAAATTGAGATGGTGATGATGAGTTCAGGAATAGTAGATTCAAGCTTATTCCACCTGTCCCTAAGGTTTTCCATCTTAAATCTGTTTTTTGATGGCACAATGTAAAATTGAAATCACATTGTACCCATTCTGAGTTTTTGGCTTTCAAAACATCTTGCTTCTGATCCTGCATTGAGCTTGGATTAAGCGGCATGATGCCTGAGAGGGTTAATTACAAGCTATGGTTGCTTGCATAATAACTAACATAACTAACACATTTTCTTGCAGGGCTCCTGGATTGTCCGCCAGAGTGTTGGAAGTACTCCCTGTTTATTAGGCAAAGCAGTTGACTGTACCTACATTCGTGGATCAAATTATCTCGAAGTAAGTTGCAGATGTTGTTCAATGTCGATTGGCATATCGGTGTAAAAGAAATCAAATTATTAACTACGTATAAATGATGTCTAAGGCTAATTAACCTTATGCAGATTGATGTTGATATTGGTTCGTCTACTGTGGCTAATGGAGTTTTGGGGCTTGTTTTTGGTGTTATCACATCATTAGTGGTCGATATGGCCTTCCTTGTACAGGTGCTTAGACTTCTTTAACTATCTTCTCATTTCTTGTCATTCAGACTTCTATTTTTGTCAATTTTAAAGGAAAAGGTAAACTTACAGTTTCCTGTTGTATTGCTTTCATGCAACATCCCCCTGCAATTATATGAATGACTACAAATCAAAGTTGTTCAGAATGTAAATAATAAAAATTTGGCATTATTTTCTTCGTCCTCCTATAGGAGTTTTTGTTCTCATAAAACGTAGTTTTTCATGCATTTGCAGCACGTCATCCATGTGATAGTTTTATTATGGAATGATTACACATTTAAAATTTTTTCTTCCACTGTGATTGCAAATCATCTTTTTGTCTAACTGCCATCCATGTGTGTTTTTTTTAAATACATAGGTTATGCCTAGGTTGCGGCACAGCGGGTGCTCCTTTTGTTTCCCGGACTGACCAACTCTCCTGCACATGAGCATTAGGAATTTAGTCACTTGGTTGTTGTCTTGTTTAATCATCAGTGATTTCCTATTAATGGATTGGCTACCAGATAGATTTACATTTCTACATGTTGCATGTCAGACAAGAAAATCATTTACAGCATCTGAGAGAGGGAATAAGAAGAGTCTCTTTTAACTTTAGTACATCCAGTATTGTTCTCTTAACTGTGCATGTAGGTCTGGTAATTCTAGATGGCACAGAATCTTTTCAAATCAAATACGGAAATTTCAGATTCCCAAGAAGCTTTTTTTTATTTTCCATTCATCCGAATCCAAAACCACCCTTTAGTTTTTTAATTAAATCATAAAATGGGCTTCACAGGTATAGTTACCTGACTTTAGTTGCATTCTAAAGCTATTAAATTCCCATCTTTCTTTTGCTCTATTCCTTCTCATTTTATTTTATCATACTATTTTTAATTATTTTTCTTCTCTCTCCTTTTTCCTCCTAACTTTGTCTCCCGTCAGCCCCATAATCGCCTCCTCCATTTCCACCAATCAGCAACAATACCTTAATCTTCCTTTGTTTCAGTGCTGCAGCTCCTTTCCTTTTCCTTCTGCCTCGTGGCTTCTACCCGGTATCTATGTGGACCTTGTATAAGATGTACCCCCTTGCTGTTGGCTTGTATTTTACCAGAGATTTCAACCACTGATTACTGATCGACTGGTTGGAAATTGCTGAGCACATGTTTGATTGTCATGAGATTATCTACAAGTAAATTGCTCTTGGAAATTTGGTTAATATTTTTCACCCGTCATTTTCATTGGTGATATTCTGCTTACAGGCAAATACTTACGATGAGTTACCGGAACGCCTTATTGGTGCTGTTCGTGTGTCTCATGTGGAGCTGTCATCTGCTATTGCACCAGTATTTGAAACTGCAGAGGGACAAAGTGTTGCTTTGTAAAAAACTTGAATTTGGTGGCATTTTGTCACTCCTTTAGTGAAGATACCAATTCTATGCAAGTTTAACCATTGTGGTGTTGCATCAGATCTCCATAGTGCAACTTCTTGTGCATGTGTTATCGCTGATGATAGATGAGCCTTTTTTTTTTTTTGTGTATTCATTACATGTTCATTAATGAAGCGCATTTGTATCCTGTATAAAATTCCTTAGCATGAGTTTCTTTTTTTTTTTTTGGGTCTTGAGTTCTTACAGTTGTCACATTTTACATGTTTCAATGTCATGAAATTGTCACCGTGTACTTTCTGGATGTCACTGCCGTCAGGTGAGTAAGTTGATCAATGTTTGTATATCAAGTTTAATGTGAGTAAGTTTATTATACTTGTTCTGTATATGGATGATATTTTGCTAGCAAGTAATGATAAAGGTCTACTGCGAGAAACCAAGTCATTTGTATAAGGTGAATTTAAAATAAAAGATCTTGGTGAAGCATCCTTTATTTTAGGCATATAGATTTGTTGTGATTGTTCAAGGAACACATTTGAACTTTCACAAAAGGTTTATATTAAAAAGATATTCATTCGGTATGACATATAGAATTGTGCTCATGACGACATACCTGTGTTAAAGGGTGATAGATTTAGCTTATAGTAAGGAGTTTGATGTATGCTTAAGTATGTACGTATCCAGATCTTATATACATTGTGGGGATGTTAGATAGATATTTAAGTAACCCTGGACCATTATTGGAATGTTATAAAGAAATTATGTGATATTTGCAAAGAACTCAGTATTGCATGTTCACTTATCAGAGATCAGGTCATCTAGAAATCATTAGATTTTTAGATTCCAATTTTATTAGATACTTGGATAGCAGGAAGTCTATCTCAAATTATATCTTCATGCTGGCAAAAGGGGCTATATCATGGAAAAATATCAAACATACGTTAATAGTCAATTTCACGATGGATGCAAAATTTATAGTATGTTGTGAAGTATTCAACCACAGGATATGGATGTGAAACTTTATTACTGTAAGTTAGAATTTTATGAATATTAAACTACTGATAAAAAATAATTTTTTAAAAAATAATTTTGATTTGAAGTGAAAATGAAAATAATAACATGAAAATTACAAGAGAATGATAAAATAATTTAAAATAATCTTGCAATATTAAAATGATTAAATTTATAAAGATGAATACAATCCTAGAGTTGTAAGTTGAAATAGTATCATATATGATATGATCTCGTTTAACCTTATCCTATTTAGCTTATTGTACAAATAGACTCGAACTAAATGTCAACATTATATCTTGATGTGTCTCGCAATCTTCGCCTTGGTAGATACTATAGACCTTGCTTGTGATGGTACATGCCAGATGGGCGGAGATGTGACCGCCAAATGAAGTCAAGGCAAAGTTAAGGCTTCACGGACTGGGAAGTATTATGGCTTAGAGAACATCCCTGGAAAGATCGAAGTATTGCGGCTTAGACATATCCCTAGAAAGATTAAGTGTTGTGGTTTGGGAATATCCCCTTTAATAACATACCTAGAAAAACTGAAGTGTTACGACTTGGAAATATCTCCTTTGGAAACATCCTTGAAAATACCAAAGTATTACGATGGCTTGGGAACATCCTCTATGGGGAACATCCCTGGAAAGACCGAAGTGTTGCGGCTGGGGAACATCCTTGGAAAGTTCCAAGTTGGGAAGTTCATGACTTTGGAAGTTCGCGACTTGGGAAGTGTTGCATTTTGGGAACATCTCTTCGAGAACATCCCCAAAGAGACATGGCAACTAACTTGCCCAGGTGGAGAAGTCGCGGTCTACTCACTCAGGCAAATACCAGCTCGGGTACCTCCTCGCGAGAATCCACTAAGCTCCTCTTTTCATAACTGACTATGTAGGAACATCTCGCTCGGGAACGTTCTCGGTCCACTGTTTGAGATGGAAGAACATCCACATTGGGAATATCTCCCTTGGACTTTGACTCCTCCACTTATTCTACTTAATCATTTATGCTAATGATTACCTAACTAGGAGTCTGAAAACAGGTTGTGTCTTGAGCATGGGTGCAACAATGGTAGACCAAAGGAGGATGACATTAGTGATTGGGCGCATATCAAATCTCGTATGATTAAGAGGGGTTCAATGACCCCTCACCTGTACTTGAGGATGTCATTTCTTGACCAGAGGTGACGACAACTTGACCTTTGTCCACACATGAGGTTGACTTCTACCGGCACAAGAGTTGACAGTCGAAGCATGGGAAGTCCACATGGAGAATGACTTGGCCTTATATAAGGAGAAGGGCTCCCACCGAGAGAGGGAGATGGCCAAATCGACAATTGATTGCTGTGAGTAGCTTGATATCAAGGCAGTGGTTGACCCACTCACCACTATTCTTCTTCTTTTTTTTGTCCTAGCTAAAGTTCTTCTCCAACGGAAGATATCTTTTCTTTCAACTCAAGCTCTTCTCTAACAAAAGACAATATTTGTTCAGTTCCGTGCTAACTTAACTATTGAAGGGGGTAATGCCAATGACACCCGACTCTCACTGATGGATGTTGATCTATAGATCGGAGGGCTATTTAGGTGCGCGATGAAGGGGTGGTGTGGCCATGTAAGAGGTCCGGAGCCGAGGAGGGAGATTTCGGACCGTATCATAAATTATTGTCTAGCTGAACTTAAATTGAATTGGACTGGGATCAAGCTCAACATGTCAACCAGTTGAGTCCAATATAAATGATTAATGAAAAAAATAAATAAAATTTATTTTCTTAAAATTATTTCATTATATTTTATCATTAATAATTCTTTAAATACCTGAGCCTGAACTCGAACCGGCATGGGTATAGTGTGACTGGACAAAGCAACTAGCGCCGCCCCGGTGTCGGCTCCCTCCGCCACTTCCACCGTCGCTTCTGTCCCCGTCTGGGCGACTCGGTGGTAGTGATCGCGACAACGTTTCTAGCGTACTTCGGATGAAAGTGAGAGCCCGGCGCAGCGTAGGTACCTATGGAGGAACTAAATGCTGTCCCAACCCTAAACCCTCGGGCCAAGAGCCGCTTGCCTCACCACCCGCTCCTGCGTCGGAGTTCCCATCCCGACAGTGTCTCCTCTCGTACTGTAACATTGTTAGGATCTTTTCCTTTTGCCTTGATGAATTGTTCATCTGCTTTCCAGAATCTCGAGAGGATCCGAGACCCGTCTTCGGTGCCGCTTCGCGAGAAATTTCCTTGATCCCTCCTGCGAAAAAGATTTCGCCTTTGATCGAAGCAATGGTGGAGCTTGGGCATGGTTGTAGTGGGAATAGAAGCCCTAGCCTCCATGTTGCTTCCAATCGTATTCTTGGGTTGGACGATAAATTGGGGAATGAGAAATGGGGAAATTGTGAAGCGGTGAATGGCCTTATGTCTGAAAGTTCGAAGCTTCAATTTGGAGTTGATGAGGGTCAGGCTTTGGATACAATGGTGGAGCTAGGTCATCAGCAAGCGGACAGTGATCTAGGTGTTGATCGAGTTCAGAAAGGTATGATCATTGACACAACTAAGAGAATATTTTACTTGACGTCTCCATTTGATAATTGTTTTGATTTCGGACAGCAGAATTGCTGATGCCCAATCTGACAATACACCTTGCCTTGATTCTGATATTCGGATTATTGAGACAATTGGCAAATCAGAAGAAAGGAACAAAGATATACTAGAAGCTAAGGAGTTACTAGAACAAGAACAAAAGATTTTGAGTTGAAAACATTTACTAATTCCACTGAATTGCTTGGGGGGAAAAGTGACTGGACACACCGAGTCGGTTAAACATTCCATTACATATTTGTCTACTGTTAAGCTTCTGGTGGTTCATCTGCAGGAGGATGATAGGAACCAAGTTCTAGATGTGGACTAGGTGCTGGATCATGAGGGAAACATGCTGGATCATGGGAGAAACAAGCCCAAAACATGGCGTGTATATTCTTGGAGGGACAAACACAAAGTAATAGGCACTTTCTGGTTGAGAGTCAGTTATATCTTTGTGGCAGTTATGTTAACATGTTTTACAGTATGTGTGTGGTTATATATTTGTGGGAAGTTAGAGGGGAGCAGATCTAAGAATTATTATCAGAAGAGAGTATTGGCTTTGGCTTGTGGAGAGAGTTTCTTTACTGTTTGTGTTAACCCTAATACAATTCTGTGTGTTTCTCTATTTTGAGTTTTGGAACTCTAACATTGGTCCGACTTGCTGAACCTAAGAAGGGTTGTATGCTTAGAAGGAATGCCAAAGATGTCAGATAAGGTTAATGTTTTGGAAGAGAGGATGGCGACGCAAGAAGGAAATATGGAAGAAATGTGAGATATTATGCAACGATTGATGTTTGAAATACAACAACATGGTTCTCTTTTACAAGAGATCAACAAGCAATTAGGAACAAGGGTTGAAGAAACACCATTGAAGGGGGCAACCATTTCTACTAATCAATCCTCTCAATTTGAGTCTCAGGAACAATAAAGAGATCAATTGGAAGAGTGCATGATATCTGTTAAGAAAGTGGAATTACCAATGTTTGATGGTTGGGACCCAATTGCGTGGATTATCAGGACTCAAATTTATTTCGAAGTCAATACTTCTCATGAAGTTAAGGTCAAGTTGACATATGTAAGTACCAAAGACACCACCTTCATTGGTTTAATCTTCTTAAGGAGACTGAAGTTAATCTAACTTGGGGAAAACTTAAACGTGCTCTCATAGCCCGTTATGGAAGGTGTAGACATAAGAATCCTTTTGAAGAATTGGCAGCATTAAAACAAATTGGAAATGTGGATGAATTTATTGAAGCCTTTGAGTTGATTTCTTCACAAGTTCCACATCATCTAGAAGAGCAGTATATTGGCTATTACATGAGTGGATTACAATCTCATATCAGAAGAAGAGTATGAACGCTGAATCCACTATCTAGAGGGTAGTTAATGCGCATGGCAAAGGATGTTGAAGAGGAATTGCTAGAGGAAGGGGAGATCCCACAAAAGATATTAGGGAAGGAGAGGTTATGGAGCAAGTTCAGTGCTATGACAGTGCTGGTTTGGACAGTTTTTGGCCATATACAGGGCCTAATTCAATTCAGAAGAAATTGAGTCAGTCTTTCCAAATGGGATACAACAACAGGATGAGGTTCTAACAAAATTCATGACTCTAAGGAAGCTAGTAACGCAGGTTCTACATCAAATAAAGATCCTTCATCCCTAGCCTCTATAGCAAGAAAAGGAGAAGGAGAGAAACGAGGGTTCATGGAAAAATTCAGAGGAATTCGTTCTATTACTTATCCAGAATTAATGGAACGAAGGGCAAAGGGATTATGCTTCAAATGTGGTGAAAAATTCCACCCACTTTACCAATGTGCAGAGAAACAATTGAAGTTGTTAGTGTTAGAAGAGAATGAAAAATTAAATTCAGATGGAGAGATAGTGGGTCTTGAGGTAGAAAATTCAGAAGATGAGGAGTTAAAGAGTGTAACTTATTGACAATAGAACCATGAAATTAGAGGGCAAATTAATGGGGATCGATATTGTGGTGCTTATAGATAGTGGCGCTAGTCATAATTTTATTTCTCCTTTATTAACTGTGGCTCTCGGATTGAAGGTGCAAGAGACAGAGAATGAGAATTAAACTTGGTAATGGGCACAAAGTGTTTACTAAAGGGAAATGTCCCGAGTTATCCATTCGCTTGGAGCTTTTGAGTTGAAAACAGAGACATACGTATTAGAATTGGGATGTATAGATGTAGTCTTGGTAGTTTCTTGGTTGAAAACATTGGGAAAAGATATAATGGATTGGAAGGAGATGACCATGCAGTTCCATCATGAAGATCTTGTGGTCACCCTACAAGGTAAGATGGCGGTAGTTAAGGAGAGTAAACAAATAGACAGGTAGAATCTTGCTCCCTCGATAGATTTTCTTCACTTTTCAAAGAAGGGAACACGTTACCACTTAAGCAAGAGTCAACAACATGCTATAGTGTTGCAAGCTGGATAGAGTCCTATTAGTGTGCGTTCATACTGATACCCACACGACCAAAAGGAGAAATGGAGAGACAGGTTTAAGAAATGCTGCATTTAGGGGTTACTCGGCCTAGTGTAAGTTCTTTCTCTAGTCCTGTCTTATTGGTAAAAAAAGATTCATCATGGAGAATGTGTGTTGATTATAGAGCATTAAATAAGGTCATAATTTCAGATAAGTGCCTTATTCCTATGGTAAATGAGTTGCTCGATGAGTTATTTGGAGCTACAATTTTTTCTAATTTCTTGTTTTTGGTAATCCATGTATTCAACTCTTTGAACCGATTAATTTGAAGGTGATCCGTCCGGTCTTATAAAAATTTCTCACCGGCTACCAGGGTAAATCGGGAAGCGCGAACGACGCGTTGTTCCGCAACCAGCGTTCCAGTCGGTTATCGACCTTCCCACTGGAAGAAATTAATCCGTAGTGCGTCATAGTTGGGAATCGACCCGTGGATGCCTGGTTAATTACAGAAGCGCCTTGCCTTTGAATCGTAGCCCCGAGGGTATATTTTTTTCTAAAATTGATTTGAAATCAAGGTATCATCAAATTGGAGTATAGGAGGAAGACATTCATAAGCCTGCATTTTGCACTCACAATGGACATTATGAGTTTTTAGTTATGAGTTTTGGGCTCACTAATGCCCCTGCCACCTTTCAATCAGCAATGAATGATTTATTTCGACCGTTTCTTCGGAAGTTTATATTGGTTTTCTTTGATGATATTTTAGTGTATAGTTCTGATTGGCCTACACATTTCTCTTATCTTTCTATGGTATTGGAAGTTCTTCTCAAGAATCAATTTGTGGCCAACTCCAAGAAGTGTAGTTTGGGCAATGTCAAAGGAGTAAGAGATTTTCTGAGTTTGACAGGTTACTACAAGAAATTTATAGAAAATTATGGTAAAGTAGCTGAACCTTTGACAGAGTTGATTAAGAAGCATAATTTTCACTGGGGTTCAAGTCTTTTTTGGAACTTAAAAGACTCTTGACCAGTCCTCCAGTTATTGCCTTTCTTGAGTTTTTCAAGGCCTTTTGAGATTGAGTGTGATGCCTCTGGAAGCGGAATTGACATTGTATTAATGCATAATCAATAGCTTATTTTAGGAAAGCTTCATCAGAAAGGAATTTGTCAAAATCTGCATGTGAACAAGAATTGATGGCTTTGATTTTGTCTGTGCAACATTAGCGTCCCTACCTTCTTGGGAGATCTTTTATATTGTATACTGATCAAAAGAGTCTTAAGCATTTACTACAACAGCGGATCACAACCATAGATCAACAATGTTGGATGGTTAAGTTGTTGGGTTACCAATTTGAAGTCATTTACAAAGTAGGTTTGGAAAATAAAGCTGCTGATTTTATTATCTAGAATACATGAAGAAGGTGAATATCACACTTTGGTGTCTTACCCTACATCGGAGGAAGGTGAACATATTATTGAAGAAGTTAAACAGGACCATCAAATGCAGAAAATTATGGTTGATTGACCAACAATCCAGATTCCCATCCAGGTTTTGAGCTGTAACAAGGAGTTCTATACTACAACAGATTTGTTATTTCTGCTTCATCTCCTTCAATACAATTATTCCTAAAGGAATTTCATTCTTCCACTTTAGGGGGATATTTCGTTTTCTTGAAAACTTATAGAAGATTGGTAGGCAATCTTTATTGGATAGGTATGAAGTGTTGCATACAAGAGTTTGTGCAGTCTTGTGATGTGTGTCAAAGACACAAATATGCTGCAACCACTCCTGGGGGACTGCTCCAACCTTTGCCGATATCGAGACTTATATGGGATGACATTTCTATGGATTTTATCACTGGACTTCCTCTATTTAAATGGCATGAAGCTGTTTTTGTTGTAGTGGATCGGTTATCTCAATATGCACGTTTTATTTTGTTGAGACATCCTTATACAGCCAAGACAGTAGTTGAGTTGTTTGCTAGAGAAATTATATGACTCCAGGAAGTACCTAAATCCATTATTAGTGATCGAGATCGATTGTTCATCAGTTACTTTTGGAAAGAAATCTTTCAGCTGCAGGGCACTATGCTTAAGATGAGCTCTTCCTATCATCCTGAAACAGATGGACAAACTGAAGTATTGAATAAATGTTTGGAGAGATATTTATGTTGTTTTGCTTCTGAACAACCCAGAAGTTGGGCTTATTGGATACCGTGGGTAGAATTTTGGTGTAATACTTCTTTTCATATATCTATTGGTAAAACTCCTTTTGAAGTAGTTTATGATTGAAGGCCTCTTACTTTAACTTGTTTCATAACAAATGAAACTAAAGTTGAGGCAGTGATAAGGTAGTTATTTGACAGGGATGAAGCTCTCCTTCAACTTAAATATACATACGAAGAGATATGCTGATAAAAAGAGGAAACCATTGCAATTTGTAGTAGGAGAATAGGTGTTCCTTAAATTAAGGCCCTACAACCAACACACGGTTTCTAGGAGGATTAATCAAAAATTGGCAGCAAGATATTATAGACCATTCTAGGTTGTTGCAAAATATAGAGATGTTTCATATAAGCTTAAACTTCCACCTCATTCTCGGGTCCATCCCATCTTTCATGTATCATTACTTAAGAAAGCTATTGGCGAGTACAATGTGCAAACAGATCTACCCAATGGATTGGAGGTAGCACTGGAAGATGGTATGGGACCAAAATATGTGATTGCTAATAGAGACCTTGTTTATAATGGCGAAGTGATTCGTCAATGAGTAGTCAAATGGAAGGGCAAGAACATGATTGACATAACATGGGAGGATGATTTCACTCTTAGAACTCAATTTCCTTATTTTAGCCTTGAGGACAAGGCTAGGGTTGCAGTAGGTGGTAATGATAGGAACCAAGTTCTAGATGTGAACCAGGTGCTGGATCATGAGGGAAACATACTGGATCATGGGGGAAACAAGCCCAAAACATGACTTGTATATTTCAGGAAGGGCAAAACACAAAGAGACCTAAATATAATGAATATATAGTTGGCAGTTTATGTTTCAAAATCAGTTATATTTTTGTGGCAGTTATGTTAACATGTTTTAGAGTAAGTGTGTGGTTATAAATTTGTGGGAAGTTAAAGGGGAGGGGATCTAAGAATTATTATCATAAGAGAGCATTGACTTTGGCTGGTGGAGGGAGTTTTTTTACTAGATTGTTTGCGTTAACCCTAATACAATTTTGTGTGTTCTTTATTCTGAGTTTTGGAACTCTAACAGAGGATATGTATAATTCCACAAATGAATTAGTTGAAAAACATAGGAAACACTCTTGGATTCTTCCATGAACTTCAGTTCAAGAACAATTACATAAGAACCTTTTAGATTCATTACCACATTCAAACTCCACAAATGAACCAGTTGGAAAACATCAAGAAACACTCTTGGATTCTTCTATGTAATGTTTAGATAAGAAACACTCTTGGATTTTTCTGGCGAGAACATTTTCTTGAGTGCTTCTAACCTGAATATGGATAATCATTATGCAGGTGTTGATGAATATACCATTACTGACCATCTAAATTTGGATGATATACATTTAAATGCTGAACTAAAAAATTGTCATAATGTACCTTTGATGGATGCCTAGAAGCATGAAGCTGCAGTGCCTACTCTTACGTTGGATGAAGAGAACACAATTTGTCAGAATGTGAGTAATGTTGATATACTTCTTTTATTCAGCAAGTCAATTTATTCTTTTCACTTTGAAGGTGATGTTGGACGTATAAAATTATTGTCCAAAAATTTATATTTGTACTCATTATCAATAAACTTATCTTTCTACAGTTTGCTAATAGTTAAATGATTATGTTTCCATCCATTGGTTACACTCTGTCCTGGTATACAATTACAACTCAAAATAACCAGAATTATTGCAGGATGCAATTGTCTGATAGGAGACTGAACCTTCAAACTCAATTTTTTAGTTTAGCAGCCTTCTTTCTTCATTATTGCCTGATTTTGTTTGGTCTGTGTCTCTATCTTTTTACAGGCTGGTAACCGTTGGACCTAAAAGAAAAAGAGGTGCTTTAACCGAGGAAAGAAAAGTACAGAAAAGGTGGCTGCACTGTTGATATATACACCGAAGCCCTTAAGCCATCAGCATTTTGTTAAAGTGCCCTTACATCTAGTAGATAGCCATCAAAGTGTATCCCCTTTTTTTGTTTGCTTATTTCTCTGCAGAAAGCTAAGAGAAGGAAAAGAGCACAGAAAGAGAGGGAACAAGGAGTTAAGAGATTGAAGCTTCCGCCAGTAGTAAAGCCAATAGCAGTATAACTGTGCAATTTTTATATGATCGGCAGATGTCAGCAGGTTAGTTTATCTATTTCTACAGTTGTGATTTGTGTATTTTTACAGATGGTTCAATGTTTTGTTTATTTGTTTTGTGTTTTGTCTATCAATCTCTTAATTTATATTGTTTACTCTTATTGACGTATGTATATCGTACTTGGTATGAGATTTTAGCATATAATGAAAGCATTACTACTTATCTGCTTTATTTCTCCAAACCATTTATTTCAATAAGATGACATTTCCATCTTGTCATTATATTCTGTTCAGCTAATGTTTATTCTATCTATTATAAACAATCAATTCTATATTTTAGTAAAGTTTAAATTACAAAGGTGTACTTGAAGATTATCAATTTGGTAAATTATATGATGGGGGTAGTACACTTTTAAATTTTCTTGCATTTTATGTTCTTAATATTGTTGATATCCACATTAGGAAGAGACTTAAAGTTGGATGAGCATTTCATTACATCAAATAGATTTTTTCTTTTACTAGGAAGGCAGAAAAAAAAATGTAAAAACAACTTATACTTTTAGAAAACTAGATGGTAGAATTTTAAGAAATTATAAGACTTTTCAAAGATAGAATGTTGAAACAATTTAGAATGAGGAGTTTCATAATATTGATATTTTGGGGACTTTAGTAACCTCAAATAGTTAGCACAAACAAGGCTTCATGTTGATGATGCATATTAGAGTAATTTTTGGAGTTCCAAAGCTAGAGGTAATATATAAGGAGAGTTGGTGGTTGTATGCCGAGGTACAAAAGGCTATTAGTTTTAAAAGTGTTGCTTTGGAATCATAGAAATGAAGATAACTTGAATGGGTATAGAATAACTAAACTTGTGGCCAAAAAGTATAAGCATGGTGAAGTTTAAAGCAGATGATAAATAAACTATAAACTATGCATGAGACATGTATTTATTGATTGCAGAAGCTAGAGAAAGAAAATATAGAGATCTAGGTGATTGTTAAATGCATTAGAAAAATTAAAGGGTTCTTGTTGATGATTTGCAATCAAGAAAAGATGTAAAGTTAATTAATGAGCATTCCATAGGTAATTTGATTTCAGAGATTGAAAATTATGGTAGATTTAGGAATCATAGATTTGGAAGAAAGTATAGGTATATGAAAAATATAGATTCACACTATATTTTTCTTGAAATTCGGTGGAGTTCAGGAAATCAATGTTTAATTTAGTGAACTTAGTTATTCAATAAAATTTTTATACTTATTTATAAGAATCATGGGGATATATAATATAGTCCAAATTATAGAGGCATAAAGTTGAATTAAGTTATATCATGAAATTTTGTAAATAGTTATTGAGACGAAAATTAAAGTTGAGACAATCATTTTCAAAAATTAATTTGGTTTTAGGTTTGGAAGATCAACCATAGATGCTAATTATTTGATAAGATAAATAGTGGAAAAAAATAGAGAAGAAAAAAAAGATTTTTGGATATTTATTGATTTAGAAAAAGATCATGGTAAATCCTTTGCCAATGTTTGCGATAGATTTTAGAGAAGAAAAAAAAATCTCTTGTAGCTGTATTGTTTTAATAATGCTGATTTACTTAAGAGTGTGCCAAATATTTTTTTCTATGGTTGTTGGTTTACACCTAGTCACCCAGACAATTATTGTGGTGAGTTTTAGAGAAGAATTTATTTTTGTAATTATATTGTAATTGAACTCTAGAGTGTGATTTGTTTATTGTTATTATTATTTTTGTATAAGTAGATGTCGTTTCATCAAGAGCTCTAAGTTCTATCCTTTTTTACGCTATTACTAAACCAACTAATAAATCATATTCAAGATGAACACTTAGCACATATTATTTACAATTAATATTTGTTAATTGATTAGAGCATAATTAGATTAAATTTGGAGAAAAATTTTGGAACTTAAAGGTTTTAAGATAAATAAAATAAGATTTGAATATTCAAAGTATGGTTTTGGTAACAAGATATCAATGAGTTTAGTTGACATGGTCTTCAGGTCTTTAGCTAAAGTTTGCGCAAAGGAAGACATGGTCAGAACTTCCTCAAATTTTAAGCAGTGGAATATCATGCATTTTGTATTATTTGTTCACTTGGAAGATGATTGAAGAAATGAAAGTCTATCATGAAATGTTTTCCATGGTCTTGGTGGATAAATTTGTTATTTTTATTGTCTATAATGATTATTGAAGGGGAGCCTTTGCGCAACGGTAAAGTTGCTACCATGTGATCTTATGGTCACGTGTTCGAGTTGCAGAAAGTCTTTTGTAATAAAGGATAAGGCTGTGTAGAATAGATCCATTATGGTCTGACCCTTCTCTTCTTCAGGAGCCTGCATTAGTGGGTGCTTCATGCACTGAGTTGTTCTTTTTTATTATCTATAATAATTATTATACAACGTAGAAAATAATAAAATCTTTTCTTATGGAGAGTCAATCAAATCATAGGCAATGTAGAAACTAATCAAATCCTTTTTTATGGAGACTCAATCAAATCATGAGTGAAAAGGAATATAATTAGATTGATTTGGTTGAGAATAATTTATTTTTGATAGAATATTTTTTTATTTTTTAATTCTCATTGTATAAAAGTGTATCCTTGATTCATGAATAAAATTGTGTGAGAATTTTTTCATGGTTTCAGAGCGAGATTCCACTCTGTAAACAAACACGTGCGATTTTTCTCCTCCGAAGACGATCACGATGTCTATGGATTCTTCTACTCAATCTTCGACTGAAAAACCTTTTGTCGTCTGATGGCGTGTGTTTTATTTTTATTTTTATTTCATTATTTGTTTTATTTGTTTTGTCACTCACATCCATCAAAATTAAAAATTTTATTAATTTATCAAACCCCTAATCATCGCTTAAGTAATATAGAGAGATCCGGGTCGCCTCTCATGGACTCGATGATGGAAGTTGTACTAGACATTTGGTGCGGAGTTTTATTAATTCCTAATTATCTCTAAAATCCACTTATTGACAACTAAATTTTACAATTACCAAAAGAATATTAATTATACCTAATTCTTGATTCAAATACTATTGCACAACCATATCACCAATTATTCAAACAACAATCAAATTTACTGTCAACCCTAATTCACATAATTATACTATGCCACAACAGAGATGTATAGCTAAACATGTGAACAATATACAACACTATAAAACAATTTTAAACAACAATTCACATAACTAACATGATAACAACAATAACCACATATATACATAACATTAACAACCCGAGTACATGGTTATTATAAATGACTAAACAAGAACATAATCAAGTAACTTACAACTCCAACACCAAGGAACAAACCTATACAAGATTTTAACAACAAATCTCTACACCCATTTACACAACAACTATGTTCCATCTACAACACAATTGAACAATTTTAATGATTCATTACATTACCACAAAGTCAACATACAACATGAATCCCATATACAATCACATACAACAACTAAGTTACATACAAACAAATTATAATCTACAATTCTTAATTCACAAGCATTATTTAAATCTACAACTCAACGCAACATCATATTATACAACCGGTTCATTTAAAACAACTTGAACATGTTCACAAACATTCACACAACCTCAAGAACTCAATCCAACATAAAGAAATCATTCAAATTTCATTGATGACACAAATTCAAGTTCCAATTTGTCAATCATACATAACCGGATCCCATTCAATTCTACCAACTTACACATTCAACATTCTGAACGATTATAGCAGTTCTCTAACATCTCAAACAACCAAATAGCATTCACAATCAAATTATCAAGCATCACACAACTTGAAAGCACTCAAGATCGTATGAAACAAGCATTTCCAAGGGGGTTTTCTTAAAAGATGAAATCGGCTAAGAAACAGGGATGAAAGAATGAATTTCATGCTAGGGTTAGGGAAATGAGTTTCGATTCCCGATTCATCACAGAGGGTAGCCAGCACTCGGAGGAGACTTTACGCCGATGGAAGTGGATCTCCCCGGAGCAAACCGCTCACGGTGAGACACGATCGGAGAAGGAAAAGCGTCGAGATCGTCAGCCGTTGATCTGCTGTCCTGCTACAACCGCAGATAGGTCAGTAAACCAAGATTGAACAATCCTTACTTACCCTTTTCCGGTGACGGTGGAGAGACGAAGCGAATCGGAGGTGCTCTACTGCAACCGCAGACAGGGCCCAGCTATCTTCGTGCTTCTGTGGATGCGGAGGCTGTGGCTATCGTCGGCGACCGCTCGTTGGAACAATTGCTCACAGCGGCGGAACACGAACGACGGATGGAAGAGCCTATCACCGGAGCGCATCGCTCGCGGTACAAGGTTGTGCGGGGGTTCGGCACCCGTCGACCACCGAAGTTGCCGATGCTGTTCGGATCTGATCGGGAAATCGGGGAAGAGAATTGGAGAGGAGCTCGACGACGAAGAACGGAGAAAAATCGCGAATGAGGAATCACAGTAACCCTAGCATCCGAGCCCCCCTTCTCTCGCGGTGAACCAGCTTCCTTTTAAACAAAAGCTTGAACCGGCGGTTCAATTGAATCGGTCTAATTCAACATTTGACTGAACTAAGCTTGAATTGATCTAGATTCGAGCCCAAATCGAACCTAGTTGAACCCCATGAATCGAATTGACTATTTTACACCAGGTTGATCCAAATTAACTCTGATTTGAATCCGACTCGAACCAGGATTTATTTTCCTCAAAATTGGGCTTATTCGTGGCTTCATCCTAATTCCCTGCAAAACATCAAATTCAAACAATTAATACATGTAAATTACTCAATTAATGAAAAAAATATAGAATGAAGCCTAAGATTCATCAAAGATAAGAAATAAGCTTAAAACCTAAATTATGACATGAAATATGATTAAAAAAGTCCAAAATAGTCCCTAATTAACCCTGTCAAATAACAACTTATCATCGTCGTCTCTTCTTTTTTCAAAAGCGACATCTCATCTTTGCAAATTACGGTACATAAGTAGAACGACCATAATTATTTATAATGGGCTCAATCAGTAAAGATAGTCATCAGCGACAGAGGGAAGCTGGGTTATCTTATGGGCAACTCATTTCAGCCCACATCAAGCGATGCATCATACCAGACATAGATGATCGAGAATTTAATCATGCTTGCTTGGCTAATTAATTCCATGAAACTCAACATTAGTCACCATTATCTTTAGTTCAAGACAACTGAGGAGGTGTGAAACATAGCTCGAAAGATGTATTCCGATCTGGGCAATACTTCTCAGATCTTTGAGTTACGATCGAAGTTGAAAGAATTAAAACAAGGTTCAAATTCGGTAACACAATACTTCTCTAATCTTTAAGATCTTTGGCAGGAACTTGATCTATTCTTTGAAGAAGATTCAACGTGCGCTGATTGTAGTATCAAAATTCGTCGTAATATTGAAAAGGAGCGTGTGTTTGATTTTTTTGGCCAGTCTTAATCGTAATTTGAATGAGGTATGTGGTCGTATAGTTACACGTGATTCATTCCTATCTCCTGAAGAAGCCTTTACAGAAGTCCAATCGGAAGAAACCTGTCGTAAGGTCATGTTTACTGATGAGATTATAACACCACAATTGATTACAATAGACGTTTCAGCTTTGGTTTCTATAAACAATTCCACACCAAATCAATGCCAAAATAAACGTCTTTGGTGTGAATACTACAATCGATCAGGCCATACCAAAGACAAACGTTGGGAAATATGGGAAACTAGCAAATTGACAACCTCGGAAAAGGAATGAAGATTGTGGATTTCATACTCAATTGAGCTAAGAAAAATCTGCTATCTTTGGTGTTTTTGCCCCCTTCACCAAAGAACAGATTGAATAATATTGTAAATTCTTCAACCAAATGGCTGTCAATGCGTCTTCGAGCTCTAATGTTGTCGTGCTCCATGACTCAATCTTGTAAACTCAATTCTTCCTTTCGTAACCATTCAACGATTCCTTGGATCATTGATTTTTGGGGTCTCTAACCATATGACAGGTGACTCAAATCTTTTCTTCCTATTTTCTCTATTCTCGTCAAACTACTGTTAGGATTGCTGAAGGATCATTAATTGTAGTTGTTGGTATATGCGATATTTGATTGTTTCAGCATATCATTTTGAAATTTGTTTTTAATATACCTGCTCTAAAATACAATTTAATTTATGTTAGCAAAGTTACCCTTGATAATTAGTGTTTAGCTAAATTCTTATCTTCTCGTATCTTTTTCAGGACCTACTATCGGGGAAGACGATTGATAATGCTAGAATTCATAAAGGTCTTTATTACTTCGAGGATAAAATGGTCAGTCTTTGTTGTCTCATGTTGTTTTTTTTTATTTTAGTAATGGGGAAATAATGTCTTGACATTATCGTCTTGGTCATCTTAGTTTTGGTTATTTGAAGTATCTATTTCCTTCAATGTTTACAAATAAAGATTATTTGGGTTTCAATTATAAACTGTGTCAATTAGCCAAGTTTATTTCTCCTAAACGATATAAACCATCTCTCTATTTTCATTAATTCATAGTGATATTTGGAGCCCTCACAAATTCACACTTCTTATGGGAAAAGATGATTTATTTTATTCATTGATAATCATACATGGGTTACGTGGGTTTATCTTCTTAAGGACAAGTCTAAAACCAATAACATCTTTAAAGTCTTCCACAAAATGATCCAAACTCAATTCCAAACAAATATCCAAATTCTTAGAACCGACAATGATAAAGAATATTTCAATGCCATTTTTGATGACTATTTAGTGGAAAATGGAATTGTTTAGCAAAGTTCATGTGCCAGTACTTAGGGCGGAGGGGATAGAGGAGGAGAGAAAGAGAGATAAGAGATAGAGCTAACAAGAAATAAGGAGAAAAGATGGAAAACTCACAGATTCTTATTAGCTGCAGAAGTTTACAATCCCAAATAGAGCTCAAGGATCGTTTGATTCGTGCTCTGTAAGGGCTGAGTGATCCTTCTTATATAGGAGAGATGTTAGATGCTCATTGGGCCCCATCATCACATGCTCTCCTTGATAAGAGAGAATCTTTACATTCTGCCACACACTGATCACCTTTACAACTGGTGATCGCACTCATACTAACTTTAATAATTCACACCGATCACCTTTACAGTTAGTGATCGCACTCATACTAACTTTAATAATGCACACACTGACAACTTTAACTTTAATAATTCACACAAATAGGTAGTGGTGGCATTATTGCCTGTCTTTACAGCTCACCAGAGTCGGAAGGAGGCTGTCCTTTTGCTGGCATCTTCTGCTAACTTTACAGTTGTTTTCAACTGCTCATCAATTTGTCATATGGTAGGTAACCAATCACGCCACCAATTGTGCTTGCCTGCACTCCTTTCCTTCCATGCCTAAAGCTTCATGGAATGCAACAACCTGAGCTGCTAGAGGGCTTGGATTGCTTGCTCTGCTGCTTGTTGCTGGTTTGTGCAGTTGTTCTAAAATTTGCTCGCACTCATCCAGGGAGATTCCTCGGTGAATATTCCGACGAACCTTGAAGAGTTGTTGCTCATCGAGTAGAAGTTGTTGGTACTTGTCAGAGAACTGCTGACTTCGATCAGGACTTGGGTCATCTGGTTTTGGGCCACCATAGTTGGTTTCTCCTTGACCTCCTGTAGAGCTGCTGCTACCAGCTCCAGTCTGCTTAAAGTTCCTTGACTCAGCCATTCTGCCAAAATAAGGGAATTAATTAGTTTGGAAAGGACATCAGCTAACTGATTGTCCTTTCCGTCAATATGTTCAAATGTAATAGATATCCCTGTGCCGGTAATAAAGTCCGTGAATGCCACCCATCGGACTCTAGAAGGTTTATTTGTAGATGATTTGCTGAAGAAGCTAATGATTGCCTGGCAATCAATACGAATTACCAGCTTTTTGTCGAGAAAGTAAATCTTCAGTGCATCCAGGGAATTCATAACAGCATGAATTTCAGCATCTATTATAGACTTTGGCAGATTAAATTTACCACTGGCATATGTACAAATCTTCTCTGTTCCTCGTGGGTCATATTTTTTTAGTTTCCATTTACAGATATCGTCCCATTCTTCCATGCATCCATCAACTTCAAGTAAAACAAAGCATTCTTCAGGTGATACTTCCAAGTCAGGCAGATTTTGTACAGTTTTCTTAATTTCCTGTACCAGAGCCCAGTCTTGATTGTTCATTCGTTTGTCTCCTGTTGGACTAGTCTTGGCATATAACGAACTTAGTAATCTGCCAAGGTTAGGTATATAACTTCGGGCATAATTTAATAACCCAAGTCATGATTTCATATCTTTAGTAGACTGTAATTTTTTGTTTCGGAATTCAGTAATTTTGGAAATAATATGGGGTTGTAACTTTATCCTTTTGTTTTCCAGTATTGCCCCAAGGAACTCAATCTCCGATACGGCAATCTTCATTTTGGTAGGACTCAAGACGAGTCCGTTTTTCTTACATATATCTAGCATGGCTTCTAAGTGCTTGGCATGTTCATCAAAATTTCTGGAAAATACAAGAATATCTATATAGATTGCAATAAAATCTTTGGTACCTTCAAAACATTTGTCCATCTTTCGTTGGAAGATGGCAGGAGCATTTTTTAATCCGAATGGCATTACAAGTCACTCGTATAAACCATCAGGTACCCAAAAAGTCGTCCAGGGTATAGATTTCGGATGCATTGCTACTTGATGAAATCCACTTTTTAGGTCAAATTTTGAATAAATTCTGCTACTATTGATCTTATGAAGAATGGTATTAATTCCCGACAGACTGTACTAGTCCTTGTGGGTTAAGTCATTAAGGTGTTTATAGTTAAACACCATTCCGTTCTTTCCCTTTAACTTCTTTTCCAATTTTGGGATCAACAGAAGTACCAGAGTTAACTATTATTGTATGTCCATCAGGTACCCAAGCACCAGTCGTCACCAGAACGACAACAATAATAGTTAACTCTGGTACTTCTGTTGATCCCAAAACTGGAAAAGAAGTTAAAGGGAAAGAACGGATGGTGTTTAACTATAAACGCCTTAATGACTTAACCCACAAGGACCAGTATAGTCTGTCGGGAATTAATACCATTCTTCAGAAGGTCAGCAGTAGCAAAATTTATTCAAAATTTGACCTAAAAAGTAGATTTCATGAAGTAGCAATGCATCCGGAATCTATACCCTGGACGACTTTTTGGGTACCTGATGGTTTATATGAGTGGCTTGTAATGTCATTCGGATTAAAAAATGCTCCTGCCATCTTCCAACGAAAGATGGACAAATGTTTTGAAGGTACCAAAGATTTTATTGCAGTCTATATAGATGATATTCTTGTATTTTCCAGAAATCTTAATGAACATGCCAAGCACTTAGAAGTCATGCTGAAAATATGCAAGAAAAATGGACTCGTCCTGAGTCCTACCAAAATGAAGATTGTCGTACCAAAGATTGAGTTCCTTGGGGCAATACTGGGAAACAAAAGGATAAAACTACAACCCCATATTATTTCCAAAATTACTGAATTCCGAAACAAAGAATTACAGTCTACCAAAGGTATGAAATCATGGCTTGCGTTATTAAATTATGCCCGAAGTTATATACCTAACCTTGGCAAATTACTAAGTTCGTTATATGCCAAGACTAGTCCAACATGAGACAAACGAATGAACAGCCAAGACTGGGCTCTGGTATAGGAAATTAAAAAAACTGTGCAAAATCTGCCTGACTTGGAACTACCACCTGAAGAATGCTTTGTTTTACTTGAAGTTGATGGATGCATGGAAGAATGGGGTGATATCTGTAAATGGAAACTAAAAAAAATAACCCACGAGGAACAGAGAAGATTTGTGCATATGCAGTGGTAAATTTAATCTGCCAAAGTCTACAATAGATGCTGAAATTCATGCTGTTATGAATTCCCTGGATGCACTGAAGATTTACTTTCTCGATAAGAAGAAGCTGGTAATTCGTACTGATTGCCAGACCAATCATTAGCTTCTTCGGCAAATCGTCTACAAATAAACCTTCTAGAGTCCGATGGGTGGCATTCACGGACTTTATTACCGGCACAGGGATATCTATTACATTTGAACATATTGACGGAAAGGGCAATCAGTTAATTGATGCCCTTTTCAGACTAATTAATTCCCTTATTTTGGCAGAATGGTCCGAGTCAAGCAACTTTAAGTAGACTGGAGCTGGTAGCAACAGCTCTATAGGAGGTCAAGGAGAAACCAACTATGGAGGCCCAAAACCAGATGGCCCAAGTCCTGACCGAAATCAACAGTTCTCTGACAAGTACCAACAACTCCTACTCGATGAGCAACAACTCTTCAAGGTTCGTCGGATTATTCACCGAGGAATCTCCCTAGATGATTGCGAGCAAATTTCAGAACAACTGCACAAAGTCCAGCAACAAGCAGCAGAGCAAGCAATCCAAGCCCTCCAGCAGCTTAGGCTGCTGCATTCCATGAAGCTTCTGGCATGGAAAAAAGGAGTGGCAACAAGGGCAATTGGTGGCGTGACTGGTTACCTACCATATGACAAATTGATGAGCAGCTGGAAACAGCTGTAAAGTTAGCAGAAGATGCCAGCAAAAGGACAGCCTCCTTCCGACTCTGGTGAGTTGTAAAGATAGGCAATAATGACACCACTACCTATCTGTGTGAATTATTAAAGTTAAAGTTGTAGTGTGTGCATTATTAAAGTTAGTATAAGTGCGATCACCAGCTATAAAGGTGATCAGTGTGAATTATTAAAGTTAGTATGAGTGCGATCACCAGCTGTAAAGGTGATCAGTGTGTGGCAGAATGTAAAGATTCTCTCTTATCAAGGAGAGCATGTGATGATGGGGCCCAATGAGCACCCAGCATCTCTCCTATATAAGAAGGATCACTCAGCCCTTACAGAGCACGAATCAAGCGATCCTTGAGCTCTATTTGGGATTGTAAATTTCTGCAGCTAATAAGAATCTATGAGTTTTCCATCTTTTCTCCTTATTTCTTGTTAGCTCTATCTCTTATCTCTCTTTCTCTCCTCCTCTATCCCTTCCGTCCTAAGTATTGACACATGAACTTTGCTAAACAATTCCATTTTCCACTAAATAGTAATCAAAAATGGCATTGAAATATTCTTTATCATTGTCGGTTCTAAGAATTTGGATATTTGTTTGGAATTGGGCCTGGATCATTTTGTGGAAGACTTTAAAGATGTTATTGGTTTTAGACTTTTGTCCTTAAGAAGATAAACCCACATAACCCATGTATGATTATCAATGAATGAAATAAATCATCTTTTCCCATAAGAAGTGTGAATTTGTGAGGGCTCCAAATATCACTATGAATTAATGAAAATAGAGAGATGGTTTATATCGTTTAGGAGAAATAAACTTGGCTAATTGACACAGTTTACAATTGAAACCCAAATAATCTTTATTTGTAAACAATAAAGGAAATAGATACTTCAAATAACCAAAACTAAGATGACCAAGACGATCATGTCAAGACATTATTTCCCTATTACTAAAATCAGAAAAAACAACATGAGACAACAAAGATCGACCATTTTTATCCTCAAAGTAATAAAGACCTTTATGAATTCTAGCATTATCAATCGTCTTCCCCGATAGTAGGTCCTGAAAAAGATACGAGAAGATAAGAATTTAGCAAAACACTAATTATCAAGGGTAACTTTACTAACATAAATTAAATTGCATTTTAGAGCAAGTATATTAAAAACAAATTTCAAAATGATATGCTGAGACAGTCGAATATCGCATATACCAACAACTACAATTAATGATCCTTCAGCAATCCTAACAGTAGTTTGACGAGAATAGAGAAAATAAGAAGAAAATATTTGAGTCACCTGTCATATGGTCAGAGGCCCCAAAAATCAATGACCCAAAGAATCGTTGAATGATTACGAAAGGAAGAATTGAGTTTACAAGATTGAGTCATGGAGCACGACAACATTAGAGCTGGAAGATGCATTGACAGCCATTTGGTTGAAGAATTTACAATATTATTCAATCTGTTCTTTGGTGAAGGGGGCAAAAACACCAAAGATAGCAGATTTTTCTGAGCTCAATTGAGTATGAAATCCACAATCTTCATTCCTTTTCTGAGGTTGTCAATTTGCTAGTTTCCTATATTTTCCAACGTTTGTCTTTGGTATGGCCTGACCGATTGTAGTGTTCACACCAAAGACGTTGATTTTGGCATTGATTTGGTGTGGAATTGTTTATAGAAACCAAAGCTAAAACGTCTATTGTAATGGATTGTGGTGCTATAATTTCATCAGTAAACATGACCTTACGACAGGCTTCTTCCGATTGGACTTCTGTAAAGGCTTCTTCAAGAGATGGGAATGAATCACGTGTAACTATACGACCACATACCTCATTCAAATTACGATTAAGACTGGCCAAAAAAAACAAGCACACGCTCCTTTTCAATATTACGGCGAATTTTGATACTACAATCAGCGCACGTTGAATCTTCTTTAAAGAATAGATCAAGTTCCTACCAAAGATCTTAAAGATTAGAGAAGTATTGTGTTACCGAATTTGAACCTTGTTTTAATTCTTTCAACTTCGATCGTAACTCAAAGATCTGAGAAGTATTGCCCAGATCGGAATACATCTTTCGAGCTATGTTTCACACCTCCTCGATTGTCTTGAACTAAAGATAATGGTGACTAATGTTGAGTTTCATGGAATTAATTAGCCAAGCAAGCATGATTAAATTCTCGATCATCTATGTCTGGTATGATGCATCGCTTGATGTGGGTTGAAATGAGTTGCCCATAAGATAACCCAGCTTCCCTCTATCGCTGATGACTATCTTTACTGACTGAGCTCATTATAAATAATTATGGTCGTTCTACTTATGTACTGTAATTTGCAAAGATGAGATGTCGCTTTTGAAAAAAGAAGAGACGACGATGATAAGTTGTTATTTGACAGGGTTAATTAGGGACTATTTTTGGACTTTTTTAATCATATTTCATGTCATAATTTAGGTTTTAAGCTTATTTCTTATCTTTGATGAATCTTAGGCTTCATTCTATATTTTTTCATTAATTGAGTAATTTACATGTATTAATTGTTTGAATTTGATGTTTTGCAGGGAATTAGGATGAAGACACGAATAAGCCCAATTTTAAGGAAAATAAATCCTGGTTCGAGTCGGATTCAAATCAGAGTTAATTTGGATCAACCTGGTGTAAAATAGTCAATTCGATTCATAGGGTTCAACTAGATTCGATTTGGGCTCGAATCTAGATCAATTCAAGCTTAGTTCAGTCAAATGTTGAATTAGACCGATTCAATTGAACCGCCGGTTCAAGCTTTTGTTTAAAAGGAAGCTGTTCACCGCGAGAGAAGGGGGGCTCGGATGCTAGGGTTACTGTGATTCCTCATTCGCGATTTTTCTCCGCTCTTCGTCGCCGAGCTCCTCTCCAATTCTCTTCCGCGATTTCCCGATCAGATCCGAACGGCGTCGGCAACTTCGGTGGTCGACGGGTGCCGAACCCCTGCACAACCTTGTACCGCGAGCGATGCGCTCCGGTGATAGGTTCTTCCATCCTGTCGTTCGTGTTCCGCCGCTGTGACCGCAATTGTTCCAACGAGCGGTCACCGGCGATAGCCACATCCTCCGCATCCACAAAAGCACGAAGATAGCTGGGCCCTGTCTGCGGTTGTAGCATAGCACCTCCGATTCGCTTCGTCTCTCCGCCGTCACCGGAAAAGGGTAAGTAAGGATTGTTCAATCTTGGTTTACTGACCTATCTGCGGTTGTAGCAAGACGACAGATCAACGGCTGACGATCTTGACGTTTTTCCTTCTCCGATCGTGTCTCACCGTGAGCGGTGTGCTCCGGGGAGATCCACTTCCATCGACGTAAAGTCTCCTCCGAGTGCTGGCTACCCTCTATGATGAATCGGGAATCGAAACTCATTTCCCTAACCCTAGCATGAAATTCATTCTTTCATCCCTGTTTCTTGCCGATTTCATCTTTTAAGAAAACCCCCTTGGAAATGCTTGTTTCATACGATCTTGAGTGCTTTTCAAGTTGTGTGATGCTTGATAATCTGATTGTGAATGCTATTTGGTTGTTTGAGATGTTAGAGAACTGCTATAATCGTTCAGAATGTTGAATGTGTTGAGTTGGTAGAATTGAATGGGATCCGGTTATGTATGATTGACAAATTGGAACTTGAATTTGTGTCATCAATGAAATTTGAATGATTTCTTTATGTTGGATTGAGTTCTTGAGGTTGTGTGAATGTTTGTGAACATGTTCAAGTTGTTTTAAATGAACCGGTTGTATAATATGATGTTATGTTGAGTTGTAGATTTGAATAATGCTTGTGAATTAAGAATTGTAGATTGTAATTTGTTTGTATGTTATTATAACTTAGTTGTTGTATGTGATTGTATATGGGATTCATGTTGTATGTTGACTTTGTGGTAATGTAATGAATCATTAAAATTGTTCAATTGTGTTGTAGATGGAACATAGTTGTTGTGTAAATGGGTGTAGAGATGTGTTGTTAAAATCTTGTATAGGTTTGTTCCTTGGTGTTGGAGTTATAAGTTACTTGATTATGTTCTTGTTTAGTCATTTGTAATAACCATGTACTAGGGTTGTTAATGTTATGTATATATGTGATTATTGTTGTTATCATGTTAGTTATGTGAATTGTTGTTTAAAATTGTTTTATAGTGTTGTATATTGTTCACATGTTTAGTTGTACATCTCTGTTGTGGCATCGTGTAATTATGTGAATTAGGGTTGATAGTAAATTTGGTTGTTGTTTGAATAATTGGTGACATGGTTGTGCAATAGTATTTGAATCATGAATTAGGTATAATTAATATTCTTTTGGTAATTGTAAAATTTAGTTGTCAATAAGTGGATTTTAGAGATAATTAGGAATTAATAAAACTCCGCACCAAATGTCTAGAACAACTTCCATCATTGAGTCCATGAGAGGCGACCCGGACCTCTCTATATTACTTAAGCGATGATTAGGGGTTTGATAAATTAATAAAATTTTTAATTTTGATGGGTGTGAGTGACAAAACAAATAAAACAAATAATGAAATATAAATAAAAATAAAACACACGCCATCAGACGACAAAAGGTTTTTCAGTCGAAGATTGAGTAGAAGAATCCATAGACATCGTGATCGTCTTCGGAGGAGAAAAACTCGCACGTGTTTGTTTACAGAGTGGAATCTTCGCTCTGAAACCATGAAAAAATTCTCACACAATTTTATTCATGAATCAAGGATACACTTTTATACAATGAGAATTAAAAAATAAAAAAATATTCTATCAAAAATAAATTATTCTCAACCAAATCAATCTAATTATATTCCTTTTCACTCATGATTTGATTGAGTCTCCATAAAAAAGGATTTGATTAGTTTCTACATTGCCTATGATTTGATTGACTCTCCATAAGAAAAGATTTTATTATTTTCTACGTTGTATAATAATTATTATAGATATAATAAAAAGAAACAACTCAGTGCATGAAGCACCCACTAATGCAGGCTCCTAGAGAGAAGGGTCAGACCATAATGGATCTATTCTACACAGCCTTATCCTTTATTACAAAAGACTTTCTGCAACTCGAACACGTGACCATAAGATCACATGGTAGCAACTTTACCGTTGCGCAAAGGCTCCCCTTCAATAATCATTATAGACAATAAAAATAACAAATTTATCCACCAAGACCATGGAAAACATTTCATGATAGACTTTTCATTTCTTCAATCATCTTCCAAGTGAACAAATAATACAAAATGCATGATATTCCACTGCTTAAAATTTGAGGAAGTTCTGACCATGTCTTCCTTTGCGCAAACTTTAGCTAAAGACCTGAAGACCATGTCAACTAAACTCATTGATATCTTGTTACCAAAACCATACTTTGAATATTCAAATCTTATTTTATTTATCTTAAAACCTTTAAGTTCCAAAATTTTTCTCCAAATTTAATCTAATTATGCTCTAATCAATTAACAAATATTAATTGTAAATAATATGTGCTAAGTGTTCATCTTGAATATGATTTATTAGTTGGTTTAGTAATAGCGTAAAAAAGGATAGAACTTAGAGCTCTTGATGAAACGACATCTACTTATACAAAAATAATAATAACAATAAACAAATCACACTCTAGAGTTCAATTACAATATAATTACAAAAATAAATTCTTCTCTAAAACTCACCACAATAATTGTCTGGGTGACTAGGTGTAAACCAACAACCATAGAAAAAAATATTTGGCACACTCTTAGTAAATCAGCATTATTAAAACAATACAGCTACAAGAGATTTTTTTTTCTTCTCTAAAATCTATCGCAAACATTGGCAAAGGATTTACCATGATCTTTTTCTAAATCAATAAATATCCAAAAATCTTTTTTTTCTTCTCTATTTTTTTCCACTATTTATCTTATCAAATAATTAGCATCTATGGTTGATCTTCCAAACCTAAAACCAAATTAATTTTTGAAAATGATTGTCTACAGACTTTAATTTTCGTCTCAATAACTATTTACAAAATTTCATGATATAACTTAATTCAACTTTATGCCTCTATAATTTGGACTATATTATATATCCCCATGATTC
>NC_133863.1:17850245-17892855 GCF_044706935.1 Curcuma longa
TAATCCTGATAGATTTTAGTTAACGTTCTTTTTCTTGATAGCTTCTAGGACTTAGTCTTTCTTATCCTATAGCGTTAGTGGTTTATCTTTTTCTATTTCTATGGCTTACGTGGAGTTAACTCGATGGATTAATTAGTGTGAGATCTTATCACGTTGTGGTGTATAAATACAAGGCAACCGTGTATAGAAATTCATTCATTGTAAGAAGTTTTCGTGAAGTCATTTTTCCCTCTTTGCTTCCTTTATTTCTCCGTGCTTTGTTTGTGTTGTCGGGTGGTTTTTTAGATTCTGAGCCAACAATTGGTATCAGAGCCTTGAATCCACGATTCTACAAAAATGTCGGGCATCCCACAAGTTGCTGCAAAGGAGAACGGCGGAGTGTCATTTCCTTATCCGATACTAAACCCTCACAATTATACTATGTGGGCAATCAAGACAGAGGCGATTCTTGATGCCCAGGGAGTCTGGGGGACGGTGGAGCCGACAGAAGGAGCCCAGGTAGATGCAAAGAAGGGCATAAAAAACACGCGCAAGCACCTGCAGTGTGTCCCCGAAGACATCCTTCTCCAAATCGCAAATAAGAAGACGGCGAAGGAAGTCTGGGAGTAGCCTCAAGACGAGGTATCTTGGTAGTGATCGGGTCAAAGAAGGCACGCGTACAAACGTTGAAAGAGCGAGTTTGACGCCCTCCGGATGAAGGAGACCGAGACAATTGATGAGTTTGCTGGGAAGCGCAAGGAACAATCATATGGGTGTCAGACTTAGTCCCCTAGATGCTCTCCCACATACACATGACATGCAATGAATTGAGGAGCAATTAATGACTATCGGATCTGATCTCTCAAGATTACGGACGTGGAGATACTCTTTTCGGTGAATATATAAACTCTGGAGAAAACACATAAAAAAGCAGGTGATTCGACTTTCCTTCTTATTCTTCCTCTACGATTCTACTATTTTCACTTTTTCTAAGCCTCTATGCTAACTTGAGCGTCAGAATGGTCACACTGAACTCCCTCAGCGTCCATGTTAATTCTTATCAGAGTGTTGCAGGTATCTTTGATGTTTTTCATCTCTCCGGGACCTTCAACATTGCCGCCTCTACTGTTCCATCCTGCTGACTAACCAGACCATGGTCTCAAATAGAAACAATATGCATATCATATCTTTTATTGAGTGCATGATTATCTTATCATGATTTACCATAATCTTAAGGATTGATTCAATAATGATAATAAGTCCCCTATAAATAGTGGTCTTTAACGTCCCTAAACATACACACCTTCAAAAATAATAACATCATCTATAGAAAAGGTTTGGCATGTTTAGAAGGCTTTAAAGCATTAAGTAATATAGAAGTGATGTTCAAGACGTTCTTTAAATATCAATAGCTAGAAGTAACAATCGATTATTTTTCACATTCAATTTTCATGTTTATTTATTTAGTACTAAACATAATTTAAATTTCTAACATTTTACGGTCTTGTAAAGACTTCCTATCGTATTTTCATCTTACTATTACTGAAAAAAGATAAAGTGCCAGAAACAATTAACCAATATACATGTATTTTGGTTATCATCTTTCTTCTCTTGCATCAGAGCATCTAGCTTCCCTATCTCTTTTTATAATGCGTCATCTTTGCTTTATGATTTTGAACTTGTAGGTGTTACTTTTCACACTAAGTTTCCAGTATTGTATGGAAAACTCTCTCATTTGAAGTAACTTTTATTTTTTTACTGTTTCTCCTTGTGTTACATTATATACTGTTAGAATATTAATATATATTATTAATATATATATTACCCGGTCTATGTGACCCAGTATTATATTACCCGGTCTATGTGACCCGGTCTAAGAAATATTGCCTATATATATGGCTATAACCTGTGTATTATTTCAATCAATTCAGTTAATAGAAAGTTATTTCCAACATGGTATCAGAGCCAAGTTTTTTTGAGCACAGCGGGTAAGGATCTAGGAAAATCCTAAATCTCTTCTTCCGCCGCCGCCGCCGCATCCACGTCGCCTGGACCACCGACGTGCTCGATTTTCTTGTATTCATGCAGAAAGTTGGTCGTCAAGGGAGAAATTCCTCTAATCTCTAGATACTTGTGGAAAGCTTAATGCAGATTCTCATCATCTTGCCCAAGAATAAACCCATCTTGGATTATGGTGCAAACTATCTGAGAAATTCTGAAGTTCTGGATCTGCTCGTTCTAGCGGCTTTGGCAGTTTTGGCGGAGGCTTAAAGAAGGACGAAGGTCTCTCAATATGGATCGTGTTAATGCTTGCAAGGATGCTCGATCGGACAAGTCTGCTAGATGTCGTCGTTGTCCGAATGCTGATCATGCTTACACTCATTGTCCCAACATTGAGTGTCGTTATTGCCACAAAAAGGGTCATGTCCGTCAGAACTGCCCAAAACTGAGTCGCAGATCTTCTACAGCTGGCTCTTCCTCCTCCATAGCCGCCGTCACAAAGGTTTTGCAGCCGCCTCAGCCCACTACTCCTACCCTTATGGATATCCATAAACTGCTCACTCAGGTTTTATCTACCAATTCTTCATTAGCCACCACATCAGGTAACCGACAATGGTTCTTAGATTCTGCTTGTTGCAACCATATGACCTCTAACATTAATCTGCTACATTCTATAAAACCTCTCGCCACCTCGCCTCCCATTCACACTGCAAATGGTGCCCCCATGCAAATCACACATACTGGTCATGCCACTTCACCATCTCTCCAAGATGTCTACTACATTCCCCATTTAACATTAAACCTTGTTTCTATTGGTCAGTTGGTTGAGCAGGGACTTACTGTTATTTTCACGTCTTCTGGTGTACAGGTTCAGGATTCGCAGACGGGCCAGATTCTTGGGACGGGGCGCAAGAAGGGTCGCCTGTTTGAGCTTTGTTCCCTTCAACCCTTTCCTTCTATCTCTGCTGTCGTTTCTCCTTCTTCCATCTATCAGTGGCATCTCAGACTTGGGCATGCTTCATCACATAACCTCCGATCTCTTGCTGCTAAAGGTTTTTTTGGTTCTATTAAATTTGAATCTTTTGATTGTGTGCATTGCAAGCTTGGCAAACAACCAGCACTCTCTTTCTCAAATAATCATTCTATTGCTGATAAACCTTTTTCCCTAGTTCACTCAGATATTTGGGGGCCCTCTCCCATTGGAACGTTCAAAGGTTATCGATATTTTGTAATCTTTGTTGATGATTATTCTCGATTCACTTGGATTTATTTCTTGAAAAATCGTTCTGAACTTGCCTCAACTTACTCCACTTTTGCAAAAATGATTCAAACACAATTCTCATGTCCTATTAAAACACTCCGCACTGACAATGCTTTGGAATATAATGATTCTACCTTTCTCAATTTTCTTTCTGCCCAGGGCACTGTTGTTCAACGTTCATGTCCTTACACTTCACAACAAAATGGTAGGGCTGAACGTAAACATAGGCACATTCTAGATACTGTTCGTGCCATGCTCCTTTCTGCTTCGTGTCCTGATCGGTTTTGGGGAGAAGCTGCCCTTACTGCTGTCTATACAATCAACCGGATGCCTTCTTCTGTACTTCAGGATGCCATTCCTTACGAGAAACTCTTTGGTCAGCCACCAGATTACTCCATTCTTCGTCCATTTGGCTGTGTCAGTTTCGTCCACCTTCCCCCACATGAACGAAACAAATTGGAGCCTCAGAATCGTCTGTGTTGTTTGTTGGGATATGGGGTAGAACATAAAGGCTATCGTTGTTGGGATCCTGTGTCAAATCGAGTTCGTATTTCTCGTCATGTCACCTTTTGGGAACATAAGATGTTCTCTTCTGAGTCCAAGTTTAGCATTCCTTTTCATACTGATTCTCCCTTCTTTGTTTTGGATCCATCTCCTTCTTCTGCAGATCCCGAGCTCACACAGATTCATGTTGACACTGCCGATGCTTCCCCGTCAACAACTGATTCCCCTTTCTTTGTTTTGGATCCATCTCCTTCTTCTGCAGGTCCCGAGCTCACACAGATTCCTGTTGACACTGTCGATGCTTCCCCGTCACCTCAAGCTGACTCATCTGCGTCTCCTGAACAAGCATCTCAAGTCCCTGCTGCCACTGGTCGACGTTCAACCCGTGTAAGTCGTCCTCCTTCTCATCTCCTTGATTACCATTGTTTCTCTGCCATTCTATCTAACCATGAGCCTAGGACTTTTCGTGAGGCAAACTGTGATCCAATGTGGCGTGAGGCTATGTCTGAGGAACTGCAGGCTCTTGAGAAGACTGGGACTTGGGATATCGTTGATCTACCACCTGGCAAGAAACCTATTAACTGCAAATGGGTGTACAAGATCAAAACAAATTCTGATGGATCTGTTGAGCGCTACAAAGCTCGTCTTGTGGCCAGAGGTTTCTTACAGGAGTACGGCATTGACTATGAAGAGACATTTGCTCCTGTTGCCCGTTTGACTTCTCTACGTTGTCTTTTGGCTATTGCTGCTGCTCGTCGATGGTCTCTTCACCAGTTGGATGTGAAGAATGCTTTTCTTCATGGAGATCTTTCTGAGGAGGTTTATATGAGTCCGCCGCCAGGTTCAGACATTTCGGGGAAGGTATGTAAGTTACGTCGTGCTCTTTATGGTCTGAAGCAGGCACCACGAGCTTGGTTCGCCAAGTTCAGCTCAGCACTTATTCAGTATGGGTTTACCGCCTCTCCCTATGACTCTGCTTTATTCATTCGTCGCTCCTCATCCGGGATTATTATTCTATTGTTATATGTTGATGATATGGTGATCACTGGAGACGATGCCTCTGGAATATCTGATTTGCAGACCTATCTTCATCAGCATTTTGATATGAAGAGTCTTGGTAAGCTGCGTTACTTTCTAGGTCTTGAGATTTCCGACACGGCAGATGGTATCTATTTATCCCAGGCAAAATATGCTTCTGACCTCATCTCCCGTGCTGGCCTGACTGACAGCAAGACTGCATCAACTCCACTTGAGGCAAACTGTCGTCTCACTCCTCTCGATGGCGCCCCTCTTGAGGACCCCACACTCTATCGCCAGTTAGTGGGCTCCCTGATATATCTGACAGTCACTCGTCCTGACATAGCTCATGCAGTTCACATCGTTAGTCAGTTCATGACTAGTCCCTGTACAGCTCATCATTCTGCTGTATTACGTATTCTTCGCTATGTTAAGGGCACTCTTCTACATGGTCTTCACTTCTCTGCTGATTCATCATTGGTGCTCACTGGTTACTCTGATGCTGATTGGGCAGGCGATCCCACTGACCGACGCTCCATCACTGGTTATTGTTTCTTCTTGGGTGATTCCCTTGTTTCCTGGCGAAGCAAGAAACAGACTGTCGTTTCTCGTTCCAGCGCTGAGTCAGAGTATCGTGCACTTGCTGATTCTACTTCCGAGCTTCTTTGGATTCGACGACTTCTCTCTGATCTTGGCATTCCTCAACCGCCAGCCACCGATCTTCATTGTGATAGTCAGAGTGCCATTCAAATTTCTCGAAATGATGTATTTCATGAGCGCACTAAGCACATCGAGATCGATTGCCATTTTGTACGGCAGCATGTTGGTGCTGGCACTGTGCAATTGCAGTCCGTGTCTACCGAACATCAGATTGCAGATATCTTCACCAAGTCTCTCTTGCCGGGTCGCTTCTATGTGTTATTGAGCAAACTCAAGTTGATCTCTACTTTACCACCTTGAGTTTGAGGGGGGGTGTTAGAATATTAATATATATTATTAATATATATATTACCCGGTCTATGTGACCCAGTATTATATTACCCGGTCTATGTGACCCGGTCTAAGAAATATTGCCTATATATATGGCTATAACCTGTGTATTATTTCAATCAATTCAGTTAATAGAAAGTTATTTCCTAAGATGAGTATTAATTAAAATTGTTACCATCTATTGCTCCTCCAAGTAAATTTCATTAATTACAAAGTGGTTAATATCTGAGTCACATCGTGAAATGCTTAACAAGAAACTCTAAGTCCTACATTATATAGCTAGAGCTCCCCAGCAAAGTAGCATGGAGTCTTGTGTTTGTAAATATGATGTAGAACTATTTTGAATCATAAGGTTGAATCATCATTTACTATTATAGTTTAACATAAAATATAAATAAACATGATTTGGATCCTGTTTTGGATCATAAAGAGGACTTATTGAGAATAGACACTGCACAGATTACCTTTCGTGTCATTCTTATACTACACGTCCACATTAAATCTATGTCATTAATGAAATTAGTAATATAACTACTATTGGATCTTATTACAATTTTAATAACTCTAACTTTCATTAGTCATGTACTAATGGAATTAATAGACTTGATTGTTTAAGGGGTATTTAACTCATAAAATTTTGAAATGTTGAACTCTACTAAAGTGTTATATGATGTATATGATATCACATACAAGTAAGAGATTGAAAGATTTAGTCTTCATTTAATGGGCTAATACGTGAATTAATAACACACGATAATTATCATTAAGATTTAAATCTTATTAAGTGATGTAATCCATGGTGAATAAAGGAGGTTTAAGTTTCGTATGTGGATTGTATGTATAGATCTAACAATCTGATTCATTAACATCAATGGGATGTTAACAAAAAAGATAATGAGTTTATTGGTGGATGGTCTTTATAGGATGAGTTCGATATAAAAGGAAGAGGTCAAAATTCATTTGGACAGCTTGCTAAATTATTTACTCTTTCTCTCTCCTCTTCCCCATTGAGATAAGGACTTCAGTTGATGTCTATTCCTGCATAAGACTTTGATGTGCTTGTAGAAACTCTCTCTGGTAATATCATTAGCTCTCGGTTCAGGTCAGTCCTTTGATATGTCATCGCGTTAGGTTTTTCATTTAACCGTATTGATGATGTTGAATAGATTCTCTACCTGCTTAGTAAGATTTTAATAAATGCATTGTAGTTCTTTCAATTATGTCATTCTCAATCTTTTTTTTATAATCCATGTTGACCTGCAATTACAATTTTGTTCGAAGTATAGTCATTATCTATTCAAGACATAATATAAGCTGGGATCTATTTTCTTATCCAGGATACTGCTAGGGAGTTGCAGAGTTTTACAAGAGGGTTTTTTTGTGAGAATGATTGTTCGCTCTTCTTTCCTCAATTGTTATGCTTGCGACCTTGTTTAGTTTAGCATTATTCGTTGATAGTGAGTGGAGGCTCGATGCAGAAAAGTGCCCATACAATAAGGCTGTTATTACTTGGCTCACAGTGAGTTTTGATGTATGGAGAATCAATTGTAGCTGGGGAGATACAAACAATGGCAGAGCAAATCAGAATTTACTTCCTTTCTAATGCCTTTCTAATGTCGTTGAGCCCCCGGGCTACAACCCGGCTAGACATGAATGTGGCTCTGCCTTTGGGTACAAAGGAAAAATAAAAGATGGCTAACAAACTTTATCAAGAATACAAACAGAAGAACTTTTAACTATGTGAGTTGTGACTCGTTCAGCTAAAATCCTACAAGAAGCTCAATCGTGGAAACAAGCATGGACTCGGCTTTATTACTTTTGCTATTTGGTGTCGATTGTCAAATATGCAAGGAGCGAACAACAGTTAATGATCGAAGTAATCCAGAGAAATGTAGAGTAGACCTAGAATACACTGAAGAAAGAAGATCTAATCATTTTTTTTAGTAATCCAACTATTTAGTTACGTTCTTAGAACAAATTAATTTTGAAAGTGATTGATCCAATCTCATAAAAATTCTATTGATTATTAAGATAAATCTGAAAAGTACAAATAGACGATCCAACATATCAAGTGATTCAAACATCACATGTGATGCAAACTATATGTGTTTACTATGAGGACTGACAGCTTGTGTTTCACAAGCATTCAAAGTTTAAACCGACCAAATTCTTTATGCAAATATTGAAAACTAAGGAAGGTCGAACTCTCTCCAAAAACAGCCAAAGTTGGTATTACTCATAGCAAAAGGGCTCCCAAATTATATCTTTTATTTATTTAGATTTGATTACATCTTTGTAATATATATATGGATTTTTTTACCATATTTTTTAAAATTTTTTCATATCTAAATTTGTAATTTACAAAGTAAATCAATAAATTTATGTTTAGTTAATGGATCTAAGCCCGGTTTGCCAATAAACTCCCCAAGTCAATGTTTAGCTTTATATATATAAATTAGGGACTAAAGGATAAGGGAAGGTTTTAGTTTCAACATCTCATTTTTAGAATTTAGTAACTCATTCATTTGCACCTGTTCTTGTATTAATGCTAATTTAATAATGTATACATCTGAAATTTGATAGTTACTAAAGCATACATTTTGCAGTTGTTTTAAAACCTTTAAAAATATTTTAATGAAGAAATTTTGAAAACACTGTGATTCACATCAGTAGTCTCATATTCCTTAATATTTGCTTAATAATTTTTGTTAAAATTATTTTGTAATTACTTTTCATCATTTACTTACTTTAAAAATTATTTCTTTTAGTCTTTTGATCACTAAAATTGAACTCTAATAGTATTGCACAGGGTTTATATTCGAAATTAAAAAAAAATATTCATATATTAATTTTAATTAAAAGTTTTACCAAAATTATTATATTTTTTTACTTTTAAACTTATAGAATATCATTTTGATATTAATTAATTTTTAAAAAAATATATTATAAATAATTTTTAAATTTATATATTATAAAAGATTAATCTTTAAATATTTTAACTTTTATATATTTTTGTTTTTTAAAATTTATAATTTAACATTTTAAAAAATTAACATTGCTTTTATGAATTTTTTAGATTTTGCTAACATATTTTGATAATTTTTAATATTTTTAAATTTAAATGGCATCCTACATTTTAAAGAATTGTAAAATGAGTATCCCTTTTATAAAAAGTATCAAATGAGAGCCCTATTATATTTTTTTAATCTTAAGATTATCCTTATTTTTAGTATTATTATAGCAGCTATGAAGTAATTACTATAATGTGTAATAGCTATAGGGGTGGGCTACAATATGTTACAATATGTAGCAGTGATTAACTATTACAACATGAAAAAATTGATTGTTTCACTTTAATCAAAATTGACGGTTTCACTTTAATATGTATATATAGAGTATTATTATATCAAAATATTTTTTATCAACTTACACAAGTTACTTAAACTCCATTGAAATTATTTTATTGATCCAAATCACTTTAAAATTTGTGTAGCAACTATCTAGGGCGTTGCTACAATATTGTAATAGTATTGTATTAGCTGCTATAATATTATAGTAACTACTAAATAGTTGTTCTAAAAATTTTAAATCTATTTTAACTAAGTTTAAATGATTTTAATAAAATTTAAATAATTTTGACAAAGCTAGTAAATAATATTTTAATATAATAGTATTCTACATTGTATTTTATAACATTATGGCAATTACTCTATAGCTGTTATATGTTATAGTAGTTAATTGTTAGTACAACAACATTGAAAGTAAAGGGATATTCTTTGGATAAAAAATATGATGGGATATTCATTTGACAATTTTAACAAAAGGAGCACCCATTTGAGCATTTGATGATTCATTAAATGTGGGGGGCTTTTTTGTTTTTGCTCATTTATAATTTATGTAGTAATGTTGATTAGAATTATTATATGAGTACAACTATTTAAAAAAAATTGGAGGGTAAATCGGGAGTACACCTATTTAAGGGTGATGGACAAGTGAAGAATTTACATAAATTACAACAATAACAAGAAATCTTTATTTCATTAGATAATTTATGATCACAAAAAATATCAAATGCTCTTTTTTATTTTAACTATCATATTCTCCTTCATTTTAATCAACTTATATTCTATCTATGATATTTCTCTCAACTCCTACATTATTTTTATAAAAATAATCTTAAATATTTAAAATTCTCAATTACATGTAATTCGTCATCCTCGTCTATCTTAATAATCATCTTACTACATATAATATTATTAAACTTAAATTTGATATATTTTATCTTTATTCTATTAAATCTAAAATCTTTCGCTTTTAATGTTTCTTGCTATGATTTAAGTTTAATATTTATTTTTTCACGTGTTTCATTTGTCAAAATAATATTATCTATAAATAATATGATGATTATGTAAAAAAATAAAGATTTATTTAGATCTAATCTAATGTAACTCTATCTTTATAGAAAATATTTCAATTAATCTATTTAAAATTTTTTTATTGTATTCTCATATATATTTTTAGTTATTATATGACACTTGAAGTGTCTTATAATAATAGCTTCTATAATGATTTAAAAAATAATTTTAACTTTTTTTTACCCTATAATATAACACAAGTTAATCAAATTCAATTGCTTTGAGACTTCTACAGCAACTTTAATTCTGCACTTCCTATTCTTTTATTATCTTTTGTAGATTTCATTACAATTGGGTCGTTTCACGTTAAATTTTGAATCTTTGAGAAAAATATCACATGAAATAATGAGAAAAAGAATTGATACTTAGTTTTTATTTTGCGGTTAAATAAAAAAATACAGAAATATTTTAAAAGCAGAAACTACAATTTTATATTAAGCGGGGCTAGTCGTGGAGTGATTGAACGTGCTATTGTACACCATTGTCGTAGATGATATATATAAAAGAGAATAATCATCATAATAATAAATACTAGAAGATAAAAGCACAAAAACTATAAAAAAAAATATTCCATCTATCAAATGATTCTTCACGAGTAGAAGATAGGCTAATAGGGATGAACATGGCTAATAGGGATGAACATATCTCCATCATCACAGCTAATCAACAATCGTAGTGAAGCCTCTTGTGTGATTACACGACAAAGGGAGATAAAAAGGAAAGATTGACTCCTTAAGAGAGGACAAACAATGAACAGAAGACAAAGAACAGGGTGTATGTTGCGATGACCCCCTTTTCTTTAGTGTTAAGGAATAGACAATGTTACAGATGGCTCATATGGAGGAGTTGTCTGAAGCTGAGCTTCTAGGCATGGGTTGTGTCGCCTGACAAGGCCCTGTGTTGGAGGCATCATGGGACTAATCTTATAGGCACGGTCATGCTGGCCATGTCACCGGACACGACCCATGCTGGTCGTGACTGACAGGACTGATAATCCAGAAACGGGCCATGTCACTTGACACGATTCTGTGTTGGTCATGTATGGCTTGTGCTGGCGACACCGCTTAGATCTAGATTTATGGAATTACTTGATATTTTAGGTCCGAAATACTATGTATAAGTTGGGTTGTATAAATAGGATCATTATAACTCTAAACATAATTGAAATAGAGAGTTCTTGGCTGTTTTGTAGAGTAGGCACATCGTAGAACCACGGTAAAACTTTTCTTCATTTTCTCTTCTCTCTTGATCCTTCCTTCTTTCTTCGGTTTCTCTTTAGTGGTGGTTCATTATTGTTGCGGTACGATTTCAACAACTGGTGTTAGAGCACAGGCATCATGTCTGGGATCTCTTCTATGAAGTTAGATATGGTGAAGTTCGACGGGATCAGAAATTTTGGATTATGGCAGAGAAGGGTTAAAGATCTACAGGTGCAACAAGGAATAGTGAAGGCACTAGGTGAAAGAAACTGGAAGCGATAGAAAGGTCAGATTGGGAGCAACTACATGCGATGCCAATGATCAGTCTTTGTCTAATGGATGATGTGATATATCACGTTATGGACGAGGAATCACTGGTAGCAATTTGGCACAAACTGAAAAGTTGATACATGTCCAAGTCGTTGACAAACGAGCTCTATCTTAAATAGAAATTGATAGGCTTAAGATGACAGAGGGAACAAATCTGAGTCAACATATCAACATTTTCAATCAAATCATAAGTGATTTGAAGCATTGATGTGAAGATCGAAGATGAGGACAAGGTGCTGATGTTGTTGAATTCTCTACCATCATCTCCTATGTACAAGAATTTGGTTATGACTCTAATGTGGGGGAAGGAAATTCTCAAGTTGGAGGAGGTCACGAGTGTTCTATTGGATTTTCATTAGCGGAAGAAAGCTAGCGATGAGAATTCCCAAGGTGAAGGGCTTGTGGTGAGAGGTAACCAGGAATGTGGTAGGAGCAAGACTCGATATGAGTTGGGAAGCAATAATAAGGCTCTATCTAAATCAAAAAAGAAAAAGAGGATCACATGCTCCAAGTGTGCACATCAAGAGAGATTGTTTAGAAAATAGAAAAGATAATGTAGAGAACAAAGATAGTTCATCGAAGTTTGCAAATATAATGGAAGAAGAAAATTCAGAGAGCGGCGATGGAGATATACTTTCTATTTCGTCTAGTTCAGAGCAATTGACAAACTCTTAGATTCTGAATTCAGCATGTTCTCATCATATGATGCCTAACAAGGATTGATTCGACACCTATAGGTTGGTGAATTATGGTTCTGTTCTGATGGGTAACGATGAATCTTGTAAGATTATTGGAATAGGGAATGTCAGAATCAAGATGTTTGATGGTGTGGTCAGAAGGTTGGGTGATGTTAGACATGTACTAGATCTAAGGAAGAACTTGATTTCACTGGGCACACTGGATGATAGCGGTTGTTGTTACAAATATGCGAGAGGAGTAATGAAAGTCAGTAAAGGTGCTCTAGCGGTGATGAAAGGGCAGAAACTCGTAGGGAACATCTACAGATTGCTAGGTACTATAGTTGTAGGTGGAGTGGCTACTATAGAATTTAAATCAAATAATATAGTCTTGTGGCATATGTGGTTGGGACATATGAGTGAGCGTAGGATGTTGGAGCTTCATAAGAGAGGTTTATTGAAGAGTGTCAAAGTATGCAAACTTGACTTTTGCAAGTATTTGTTGGATCGAGAAAAAGAGAAAGGGTGTGAATCTCATGTTTAAAAAAACTTTTCTTTTAAGTCAAAACTAAAAGAGAAATGCAACGGAAAATAAGACAAACACATAAGGTCTTTTTACTTGGTTCACAATCCGTGTCGAATTGCTACTCCAAGGAACCCAATAAATGTACCTGTAAGTACTGATGGATTCAAAATATCTCTACAATAGTATGATATTGTCCACTTTGGGCCTAAGCCCTCATGACTTTGTTCTTGGGCTCTCCCCAAAAGGCCTCATACCAATGGAGATATCTTTCATCCTTTTAAATCCATGATCTTTTCCATGTGTTTTAGATGTGAGGCTATGTTTGAACCCTTGCAACCCAACAATCCCCCCCCTCAAACAAAGGACCACAGGCCCCCCTCAAACGGAAAGTCTCCGTTTGATGTCTGAATCCTCGACCCACCAGGACTTTTTGCCCCTCGGTTCACCCCACCTACTAGGACTTCTCACCTAGCCGCAATTAGGACTTTTTGCCCCTCGGTCCATCCGACCTATTAGGACTTCTCACCTAGCCGCAACTAGGACTTTTTGCCCCTCGGTCCACTCGACCTACTAGGACTTCTCACCTAGCCGCAACTAAGACTTTTTGCCTCTCGGTCCACCCAACCTACTAGGACTTCTCACCTAGTCGTAACTAGGACTTTTTGCCCGTCGGTCCACCCGACCTACTAGGACTTCTCACCTGGTGTCTGGTCCTCTTGATTCAGACACTGGAGCATCCACTTCCTTTATTTTTTTAAGGTTCAACCCACATTGTTAGATCTGGATCATGTCTCTTCCGGCGGTTAGTCCGGTGAAGAGTGGGCTCGCTCTGATACCAATTGTAAGTACCGATGGATTCAAAATATCTTTACAACAGTATGATATTATCCACTTTGGGCCTAAGCCCTCATGACTTTGTTCTTGGGCTCTTCCCAAAAGGTCTCATACCAATGGAGATATCTTTCATCCTTTTAAATCCATGATCTTTTCCATGTGTTTTAGATGTGAGACTATCTTTGCACCCTTGCAACCCAACAGTACCAACAACAAGTTGGATGTAGAATAGTAGTAGGTTGTCGAAGAGCTTCTTAGAGCAGTAGCAGCAGAACTTTGCTTGAATAGGACAACAACATGAAAAGATCAGAATGAGAGAGATGATCTCCAACTTCGGATCTCAAGTTTCATTTATAGGCTATGTTCGATCGATTGATCCAATCACCTGATCCTTCTAGGACTTAACCTCAACCTTCCTTGAATGCTCCGATCTAATCTGCTCAACCCTATAAAATCAACATGTTCGATTTACTAAAAACTTTATCGGTCGACTAATAAGTGTTATTTTCTTTGCTGAATAGATCTCATCTTATTGGATCGAGCTTTTCATATGTGTTTAGTCGACTGATCCTCCTTATTAGTCGATTGAATATCTATTTCCTTCTTTGCTGGATTCAGATCCAATCTGTGCTTATCCACCAAGATCAGTCGACCGAACCCTTTAAGTTCGAAGAACTTTATTTTTCTACAAAACAAAATTAGTACAAATACAATGATAGAAATCCTATAAAATAGAATTAGAATAGTTTATTTATGCATGAATTATGTGATAGTTTAGACTGTCTGATTTCAACTTAGAAACCTTCATTAGTTTCTTCAGTCGGATGGACGCCTAAGATTTTGTCTCAATTGGAACACGCCAGTCTGATAAAAGTAGTAATGAAAAATACTATACTTTGATTGACCAAATACGCTAGTTTGCTTGGTGCTTAGTCAATTGGAAACCTCATTTTGGTTGCACTTGCTTAGAATTCACTCTTTCAAGACTTCTCATTACCTAAGGTTCACTCTCTTAGAATTTTTCACTTGCTTGGAATTCACTCCTCCAAGACTTCTCACTGTCTAAGGTTCACTCCCTTAGAGTTTTTCACTTGTCAAACATCTGGTTATCCTTGACCTGCTTGGACTTTACCCTTTGTCAGTCATCCGATCAACCTTGACCTAACTAGACTTTTTTCTTTGCTAGTCATCCGATCAATCTTGACCTGACTAAATTTCTCTCTTGATTAATTAAGTCAATCTTGACCAAACTTCATTAAACATATTGTCAAACAAACATTAAAACCCTAAAGGTTGATTGCACCAATAGTATTGTGTTCTTAGAAAATAAAGCAGAGTGTAGTTTAAGATAGCAACACACAAGATGGAGGAAATTCTAGACTATGTTTATACAAATCTCTAGAGACCAGCTAGTGTAGCATTACGTGGATGATGTGTATTTTGTAAGCTTCATCAACGATTATTCACGGAAATTCTAGGTGTACTTCATGTGTCACAAGTCAGAAACATTTTCAAAGTTCAAAATGTGAAAAACTAAAGTAGAGAATCAGACTGGAAGGAAACTCAAATGCCTGAGATCAGACAATAGTACTGAGTACACAGATTCAAAGTTCTAGGAATTTTGTGAGCAACATGGAATCAAGAGGCACTTCATGGTTTGCAAGACACCACAACAAAATGGTGTAGCGGAAAGGATGAACAGGACGATAATTGAGAGAGCTCGATGTCTCAGATTGAATGTAGGGCTTGCAAAGAACCTATGGGCAGAGACAATAAATATGGTGTGCTTCTTGATTAATCAATCACCGAGGGCAACACTAGATGGCAAAGTGTCAAAAGAGGTGTGGACAGAAAATTCAATTGATTACTCTAGTTTGAGAGTGTTTGGATGTCTAGCCTATATGCATATTTCTAGTGAAGATAGGTTAAAGCTGGATGCGAAGTCTAGACAATGTATTTTTCTAGGCTATCAAAAAGGGGTGAAAGGCTTCAAGCTTTGGGATCCTAAGGCAAACAAGGTGGTGATTCATAGAGATGTGGTATTTGATGAAAGAGTCATATTACAGTATACTCAGGAGGAAGAGAGACAAATACTAGAAAATTACAATAACGATAAGGATGTTGTGCAAGTAGAGATAGAAAATCATGGTTTAGATGGTGGTAGCTCAAAGCACATAGAGCATCAAACTATAGACGGAGACAGGATCAGACATACAATCAAACCACCTACTAGGTATGATTTCAAGGACATGGTCTCTTATGCAATCATCACAGTAACAAAGATCCTACTACTTTTCAGGAGACAGTACACAGCTTAGAGAAGGACAAGTGAATGGGAGCTATGGCGGAGGAGATACAGTCATTGCATAAGAACAAGACATGAGATTTGGTGGAACTTCTTGAAGGAAAGAGAGCTATAGGATGCAAGTGGGTATACAAGAAGAAAGAAGTCATCTTACAAAAGGAGGAGGAGAAGTTCAAGGCTTGGCTAGTAGTAAAGGGTTACTCACAGAGGAAGGGAATTGACTATGATAAGATATTTTCTCCAATGGTTAGACATACATCTATCAGGACGGTATTGGCTTTCGTAGTACATCACGATTTGCAGTTAGAGCAAATGGATGTGAAGATGATGTTTCTTCATGGTGATTTAGAGGAACAGTTTTACATGTCATAATCACAAGGCTTTAGTCAACCCAAGGAGGAGCACTTAGTTTGTAAATTGAAGAAGTCATTATATGGGCTAAAGCAATCTCCAAGACAGTGTACATGTTTTGACTCCTACATGCTTCAAAACGGGTACATAAGGTGTGAGTATGACTTTTGCATTTATGTGAAGAGTCTTGACAATGATTCACTTATCTTTTTTCTACTTTATATGGATGATATGCTGATTTTTGTGAAGAGTATGCCTGAGGTCAATAAATTGAAGAAGATGTTGAGCAAGGAATTTGACATGAAAGATTTAGGTGCAGCCAAGAAGATTCTAGTGATGGAGATACATAATGACAAGGTCTCTGAAAGATTATGGCTATCTTGACAAGTTATGTTGAGAAGGTGTTGGACATATTTAACATAGGAAATGTGAAGTATGTAAGTACATCTCTGACACATCATTTCAAATTATCTCTTACACAGTGTTAAAGGATAGATGAGGAGGTCCAAGATATGTTAAAGGTTCCTTATGCGAGCGTAGTTGGTTGTCTGATGTATGCCATGGTTTGTACAAGACCTAACTTGGCGTATGTTGTTAGTATGGTGATCCAGAGACGGAGCGTAAGTTGGGCTGTACTGGGCTGTAGCCCAGCCCTGTTTCCTGAAAATTTTTTAGGGTTTAGGTTTTGCGTTCGTGACCCACGCGTGCGGAGTGCGCGAACTTCTCCACAGCGGCGTGACGGCGACGAGGAACTCCACGGCGTGACGGCGACGAGGCGACGAATCTCAAATCAAGTAATTTTTCCGTTCTTCTCCTCTTTCCTCTCTTAGTTCTTACCGCGTCGGCGCGTCCGCCAGTGCGAGCACCGAGCGCGATCAAATCGCACGGTCGCTGCCGGTCTGCCGCCGCTCACGCGACCACTTCTGGCCTGCCGCCGCTCGCGCTGCCGCTGCCGGCCTGCCGCTGCGGTCTGTGGAACCTACCGGCCTGCCGCCACGGCCGTTGCCCTGCTGCTGTCGCTTGCCGCCGCGGTCGTGGCTCAGTGCAAAGGAAACTACCACAGCAGCAGTAGTTCAGGTTCAAACAGATATACCAATATGCAATTAACTGGTGCTTAATGTTTGAATTAATTTGCACTAATTATGTTTTAACTATTCATCCATCAAATTGATTTAAGTACTTATTTAGGTGGTTTATATCCTTGTCAAAGTAGAGATTAAATTAATGATGAAGTACGATAATGCCTTATTGTTTCTTTTACTGTTTTCTAAATAGGTTGATCAATCTCATGCTTAAACATGTACCAAGTCTACTTGTTTCATTCTTATCGTTATTTTTTCATTATCAGTGATAGGGAGGATGTAAAATGGGATTCATCAAGCTCTTGGATTTCTTTATTCCTGAATAGATTCTTGTTAGTTAACTACCTCATAATGATAAGGTTGGTGCATTATTGCCATAAAGGGATTTAATAGATTGTTGTGCCTAACCATCTTTCTTGATGCTTATTATTGATTATTCAATGGAATAACTTTATTCTTCCCCAACCATCTTTGTTCTCGTACTCATCTAACATTTATTGCCCTGCTGCGACCGCGGCCGTCATGGTCGCCACCGGCCTACCGCCGCTGCCGTCGCTACCTTGATTTATCTTTTTCACATATGATTCATTATACTTTTGGACCATTAATTAACTATTACTTGTTCATTTATATGACTGTTGTTTTATTACTTATTTAGGGATATTACTTGAACTATTTCAAAATGGAACATCAATCTGCTACAAAGAAAGGAAAGATATCCTCTTTCTTTAAGAAGAGAGATCATCAAACCAGTGAAAACACTTCAATTTCTATCGTTCCGACAATGCAACATCAATCTAATGAAAGTCTTCCAATTTCAACCGTCCAAATTCCTACTATTTTCTCTCCTAGTAACGACCATCACTCATCTTCTACTTGTATTGAACGAGATCCAGGAAAAAGAAAACAGATATGTGAATATCATGTTAATGTACGAGATGAGATAAGACGTTCATATCTAAAGATGGGGCCTTATCAACCAGATATGTTGGAGTATCCAGCTACAAAATTTGGAAGTCAAAATCGTCGATTTCAGAAAAAATGGTTCCAGAAATTTCATTGGTTGGAGTATTCACCTTCAGTGAATAAGGCATATTGCTTTTACTGTTTTCTTTTTTTGAATGAAGTTAATTCGTCTAATATTTCGGCATTGGTCAATGAAGGATTTGACAATTGGAAAAGGGTAAATCAAGGAAAAACATGTGCATTTCTTGCACATATTGGTTCTGCAGCCTCTTCGCCTCATACTATGTGCGAAAGAAGGGCTGAAAATTTGATGAAGCCCTCACAACATATTGATAATGTGATGCATGCTCAATCTCAAGAGGAAAAGGAGAAAAATCGTTTGCGTTTGAGGACCTCAATTATAACTGTTCGCTGGTTAGCACTTCAAGCTTGTGCCTTTAGAGGTAATGATGAGTCTCTATCTTCATCTAATCGTGGAAATTTTCTTGAATTGATAAAGGCTTTTGCAAAAATGAATACAAAAATTGATGAAGTTGTACTTGAGAATGCTCCAAAAAATGCCCAATATACAGCTCCAGAAATTCAGAAAGAGATTTTACATATTATGGCCAATAGAGTACGAAAGATGGTTCGTGAAGAAGTTGGAGATAAATATTTTTGTATTCTTGTTGATGAAGCACGAGATATATCTAAACGAGAGCAAATGGCTATTATCCTGAGGTTTGTGAATAATCATGGAATTTTGACAGAAAGATTTTTTGCCATCAAAAGTGTTAGTGATACTACTTCATTGAATTTGAAAAATGAAATATCGAATGTTCTTGTTCATCATAATCTCCAGGTGAAAAAAATTAGAGGCCAAGGATATGATGGTGCTAGTAATATGCGGGGTGCATGGAATGGACTTCAGGCATTATTTCTCAATGATTGTCCTTATGCATATTATGTCCACTGTTTTGCTCATCGATTACAATTAACATTGGTTTCTGCAGCTAAGGATGTCAGTGTTATTTGGGAATTCTTTTCTCATTTGGATAATATTATCAATATTGTCACTTCTTCTACTAAGCGCATTGCTGAGTTACATGCTGCACAAAGAAATGAAATTGAGTATATGTTGGCAATTGGAGAATGTGATTCTGGAAGTGGGGCCAATCAGATTGGTAATTTGCAACGAGCAGGAACTACTCGTTGGAGTTCTCACTATGACTCAGTAAAAAGTTTGATAGGTAAATACGCTGCAACTTGTAAAGTTTTTGAAGTTCTTAGTGACCATTCTCCAAATGGAAGAGCTAAGGCTGAAGTTCGTGGGATTTACAGAAATATGGCAAGCTTTGAATTTGTGTTCATTTTGCACTTAATGCATAAAATTCTGAGAACAACAGATACTCTTTGTCAGATTCTTCAAAGAAAATCTCAAGATATTTTGACTGCTATTACATTTGTCTCTACTACCAAAACTATCCTCCAAGATCTTAGAGAATGTGGATGGGAAGAATTTCTTAATGAAGTGAAAGTTTTTTGTTCAAGAAATGAAATTGATGTGCCCGACCTTAATTGTCCATATAAGATCGGTCGTTGCCGTCAGCAAATTACAGTTGAGCATCATTACCACTTTGATAAGCTAGTGCAGGGAAGACATGAGGCTGTGGGAGATGTTTGAAGGCCGAGGTCTAGGTCAAGAGAAGCTGAAATGTGATTTTTCAGCTTCACCAGTCGACTGGCCCTGCCAGCAGTCGACTGCTCATAAATCAGACGCACACAGAAAAATCAGTCGAGCTAGAGGAAGGCACTGGAGTCGACTGGGCAGTCGACTGGTGTTATGGTGAATCGACTGTTGAGTCGACTGGTCTTGGACAGTCGACTGTGATTTGAACGTTGCAGAAAATTGGCAAGCATTTAATGCACTTTAATGCAAGATTTTGTTGCCGATTGAAGGCATCAGTCGACTGGCCCTGCCAGCAGTCGACTGATGTTGCAGAGATATAAAAGAAGCCTGCACGAGAACAACTCATCTTTTTCGCTATTCTTTTATTGCTTTGTGCTTCTTCTGAGAACTTGTTTGTTCTCCATTCTCTGCTTACTTTCTCTCCTCCTGAACATTATTTCATATCATTTTGAGATTACCACTTTGATGTTTTTAATGCAGCAATAGATTTCATCTTGACTGAGTTAAATACTCGGTTCAATGAGTCATCAGTGGAACTTCTTTCTCTTAGTACAGCTTTAGATCCGAAAATTTTATTTGAATCATTTAACAGTGATGATATTTGCAAGCTTGCAATAAAATTTTATCCTGAAGATTTCACAGAGCAAGACATTGTTACTTTAGAGTATGAATTGGTTCATTATAAACTTGACGTGATGAAGAATTTGAAGGTTTCTACACTTGTTGAGTTGTGTCAGCAATTGACTGAGAGTGGGCGATCAAAGGTTTATGTTATGTTGACCAGATTGATTCATCTTGTGTTAACGTTACCTGTTTCTACCGCCACTACTGAGCGAGCCTTTTCAGCAATGAAGCATGTGAAGATGTCACTTCGCAATAAAATGGAGGATGATTTTCTTGAAAATTGCTTGACACTTTATATTGAACGAGATTTAACTAAGAATATAGATGTAGATTCTATTATAGATGAATTTTATGTTTCAAAATCTCGTAGGGCACAACTTTGTTGAATGGTACAGTGTAAATGACTTTTTATTATTATAATATATATATATGGATAATAATATATAATTCATTATATTAAGTCAAGGCCCCTTAACTCTAATTTCTGGATCCGTCCCTGTGGTGATCAATTTTCTTTCAAATCCTAGTCGACAACATTGGAATACGATCAAGTGGATTTTCATATACTTAAAGAATACTACAAATTATGATGTCATATTCAACAGACAGCAAGGTGATCCTTTAGTTATAGGATATGTAGATGAAGACTATGCAAGGGATTTGGATGACAGGAGGTCTACTACAGGATATGTGTTTATTGTGGTTGGAGGACTTATTTATTGGAAATCAATGGTACAACCTATAGTTGCATTGCCCACTACTAAGTCAAAGTACATAGCAAGAGTTAAAGCAACCAAGGAAGTGTTGTGGCTTATAGGATTAATCAGAGAACTAGGTGTTCAATAAGGTGGAGTCAAGGTGTTTTGTGATAGCTAGAGATATCTTGTCGTCCATAAGTTCTGTCCTTTGGCTCGTCAAGTTAGAGACAGTCACTTCATCATGCTTGACCGAAATATCTATTTGGCGAAGAATCATGTGTATCATGTGAGAACCAAACATATTAATGTGAGATTTCACAAGATAGAGAGTTGATATCTTTCAGGGAAATATTATTTGAGAAGGTTCATACTTCTGAAAATATTTTAGATATGTTGACAAAGTCAGTTATTGCATTGAACTTGATCCATTTCTCTAATTGCTAGACAGGCACAACCTAAACTCAGTGGTCCAGGTGGAGGTTTTTCAAATGCTCGTGTTTCTCCCAAGGGATGAATATTCTCCAAGGTGGAGATTGTTAGAGATGGCTCATATGGAGGAGGTGTCCGCAGTTAAGCTTCAAGGCATTGGTCATGTCGCCTGACACGGCCCCATGTTGGAGGCATTGAGGGACTGATCTTATAGGCATGGATTGTGTCATTGGACACGACCCATGCTGGCCGTGATTGAGAGGACTGATTATCTAGGAATGGGTCGTGTCACATGATACATCCTCATGTTGGCCATGTTCGAGGGTTGGCTATCCAGACATGGGTCATATCACCTGACATAGTCCAATGCTGGTGATGCCGCCTGGATCACGATTTATGGAATTATCTGGTTATTTTGATCCAAAATATTATGTATAAGTTGGGTTGTACAAGTAGGATCATTATAACTCTAAACATAATTGAAATAGAGAGTTCTTGGCTATTTTGTGGAGTAGGTGTAGGACCGGTGGGCACACTAGAGGGGGGTGAGCAGTGCATTCTTTCGTTCGTTCAATTTTACAAAAACTAACAACAGAATTAGTAATAACAAGCAGGGAACTCGCGGATTTACTTGGTTTCTAACCCTCCAGGATTAGTACACCCAAGACTTATGCATGGGAAGGCGTCTGTCCACTAATGGTCTCATTTTCAAAACTTTTTCGGAGGCGGAGAAACTTGTCTTACAGTCTACAATATAATAATAAAATTCAAGACAATAAGATTTTAAAGGAATTAAGCAAATCTCGAGTAGGCCGATCCGGAAGTCTTGAGAGCAACGCACCCTTCTTGGAGCTTCCCCGATCGTATGAGTCTGGCTCCGTTCACGTTCAGTAGCACCACAGGATGAAGAATGAGAAGTAGAGAAGTTGTTCCTTGTGGTGCATGTTGAGACACTTATATAGACTCTTTCAAGTACCTGGATTCTTATCTGGGCGCATGGATCCGATCCGATCTCTTTGATTTTTATCGAGGTCGACTCTTCTTAACCCAGTGCAATGCGCATGTTTACAGGTTTCATAAACGTGTACAGCAGAAACAAACAAATAATTAACAGCTAATTATTACATAACACAAGTATGGAGAGCAGAAAATAACATGTACAAGGCATGCAGGAAATTAACATTTTCTAAATAAAAGATTATTCTAAACGCGTACCTTGCGGATGACGTTGAGCGGTGTTGGTATTAATCGAGCGATCCTCGTCGAAGTCCCGCCTCTACTAGTGATCCACGCCAAGCTCTCGTCTAGACAGTTTCGGAAGCCATGAGTCGCGTCATCGTCTTCGGTACTAGCCGATGATCGATAACGATCAAATCGAGAGAAGTCTTATTCCGAAAACTGCGCAACAATATTTGTCGTGATCGTTCTGGGGCTTTCTAACTATCATCGAGAATCATATTCTCGATGTAGTTTTCGGTGGTCAACCTTTGACCACCGATAATAGACAAATAATCGAAACCTTTCCGACGTTGATGGAATATTTTCTGTCGCTTCATAAGCTTCCGGTAATGAACCAACTTCAGACAACAAATCCCAATTGCAAACCCGACAACTACACAAGTCGACTCGGTGCTCCGACAACAGCACAACACTCGAGCACTCCAGCATCTATGTCCGATTATTGGAAACGATTTCCAATGATAGACGGTGCTCTAGTGGTCAGCCGCAATTGGAAGGATAACCTCTACCTTCTTCTCTTCTCTGATCGATAGAGATTGGTCAAACCAATCTCCCACAATTAGTAGGCTGCAAGGGGCAGCTCCAGCCGCAACCGGCGGCTTATTCTCTGGCGACAGCAAGCAAAGAGCCTGCAACCGCATCTTCTTCTTTTCTCCTTTGGCCAGCAATAGGGGGCGCGACTTCTCTCTGGTTAACAGCGAGCAGAGGGTGCACAACCGTTGGTGCTCAGAGGCACGGCCGGCAGGAAGGCACAAATCACGATCGGGTGGTGGTGTCGCGGCTGGAAGGTTGCGTCGCGGCTGCGGAGATGAAGCAGGGAGGCATCATGGCTGTAGAGATGAAGCAAGGAGGCGTCGTGGCTGCAGAGATGAAGCAAGGCGGCGCCGTGGCTTTTGGAGATGACGAATAGGGGCTAAAAAATAACGATCTTCTATTTTTCCAACCGCACGTCTCGCTTCTCCGGCCGACCCCCACACCGTCAGCGATGAAGCGGGTGGTACTTGTGCCTCTCCTCACTGCTCAAGATCGATCATCGTTCTCATGGGGAAGAAGCCAGGGTCGATGCGTGCGCGGGGAAAGAAGAGGAACAGTGGCTTCTCGCGATGGTGGTATTTTGAGGAGCTATAGTGTTTTTAATCAAAACGCCAAGTTTTAATTAAACCATAGTTTTCTTTCCTCTTTGTTTTCTCACAATATGGCAGCCAAAAACCAAGAAAACCAAAACCTAAAAACCTAAACTGGGCTGGTTCAGATCCGCACTATAGCAAACCGGGTTCGTTTTGGTTCGTATGGTTCACTAATCAAACGAACTCTGATTTGATTAGTTATGTTCATTTCATCTTCACAAGACGAAGCTTTTCATTACATCCGTTCTACCAAAATCTTCCATCATAAACCAAACTAAGTTGATTCAGTTTTGGTTCAAAACCTAATCATTTGGTTCACTAACCAAACGACCTCTGATTTGAACGAAATCAGTTTCATTCATTTCGTCTTTGTAAGACTGGTTTCATCATTTTGTCCTTTGTCTAATCCAACTAGACATTATTTCTATCGTTCTGAGAATTCAATTCTTAGACTTATTTTAAGTCCTTCGGAGAACTTGTAGTGCGTGCGATCTAATAGGTTCCCGGTTATGTTGGCCGTCTGTAAAAAATCATTAATTATGGAATGATCATGAGTGGCACCTAGTAGTATATCATGATCTCCAATTGATCGAAAAATCAATGATTGATTCTAGAACATCTTCTAAACCTTTCAACACTCCAATTAAACGTGCCTCGTTCCTTTCACCGCCTTATACCCGCTTGGTTCAGGACATGGTCTATGTGTCGGTCTCCACTAGGCTGACTACGTCACACCTAGCCCAAGTTGATTTCTTGTCCTGTGGATTCAAGTTACTTATACATATGTCCAAGAGTACTGTACTCTTGACATGTAATGCTTTAGCCAAAGACTTTTAATAACAATCCTGACAAACGGCCATAGGGTATACGTCTCCTTTTCCAAGGAGCGATGAACCTCTGTGGGCTATTCAAACACCTTCGGGCACTTCGACTTATACCCAATCATCTTGGGTTCATACATCCTCGGAGATGCTTGCTTAAGATGTCAAAGTATAAGTCTCCATGACCAAGGTGACTTGAATATCGCAAGTCAAAGGAAACTCATACTTAAGCTGCATTGAGATCTTCATTGACATATATATATATCGAACCATATGAAGTCTCAAGGTAGGTCACTCCAATGAACTGGTTATCTTTAACCAACATCCACGTTTAACTCTCAACATCCAATGTCTCCAGCAGTAAGATCAGTTGTTTAGCTAACCAAGGAGTCTAAACGTGCTAGTCTCAACAGAATCGATGACGTCCGTACTCATCAGTTCCTCGACTAGGGATAATTTCAATACATTCATAGTTACACATGTAGAGATACTCACGAGTTGTGATCCAATCACAAATTCTCTCATACTATGAATCATATTGTAGACATTCAGTATTTGAGTTTAAGGCCCAATCAAACACATATAGAATGTGCACTCAAATAGTGAATTGCTATTTATCCAATAAATAATATAACTATAAGGCGATTACCTTAGGACACCCCTCAAATCTAACAGCAATTTATCCCACATCATCTGCCAAGTCAGTGACACTGTGCTGATCAAAGTTTTCAATCAATTAAATACACTTTTTTGGTCGTTCAATCCTTCCAATTGATCAATAACCTCTTTCAATCACCTACAAAAATTATTTTATCTCTGCAACACAAGGTTAGCACAATAGGTATATTTTTTTAATTTAAATACCACTAGGACAGTCAAAGCTATCTTTGGCCTTGATTTTAAAACTCTTGTTGGTTTCTTAGTTAGGTCAATGCTTAGAGAAAGACTATCGTCATCTCAGAGTTAAGTCACTCTTCACAATCTTCTCTGCCAAAAGGTTCTCTCCTAGACATACCTTGCCTGGTTACTCAGAGCTGCTTACCTTTGTCAAATGTTTAATCTTGTTGACCCATTTAGATATTCTTGTGTCAAATGTTTGATCCTCCTAACCCACTAGGATCTTACCTGCTTAGTGTCTGATCTTTTTGACCTACCAAGACTTTATCTGCCAAGTGTTTGATTCTCATGATCCACTAGGACTTTCTTATTAAGTGATGTACACCTGCATACTTAACACATAGATTAGACAAATCAATACCTAACTTTAAAATTTTATCATATATTAAAATATAGGTTCGATTATCTAGTATTGACTGCATTAACAATCTTCTTCTTGTTTCTATCAATAACATGTTTAAAGTTTAATAAAATTAAATAATATACACAATCAACATTAATTTTACAATTGTTTTTTATTTTTAAAATTGTTCTTTCAACACCTTCCTCCTTTTAGCATTAAATTTCATAAATCTCACCTTTTTAACATACATCAAAATAGGAAACGCATATGCAAAGATACCCAAGTCATTCTAATTATTTTCATAAAATATTCAAATTATTTTTCAAAAGATTTTTTAGAAATAATTTAAAACTATTTTTCAAATGATTTTCAAAAAATATTTTAAAGGCTTTTTGAAAAATATTTCAAAGTATTTTTTAAAGGCTTTTCAAAAAATAATTTAAAAGTATTTTTAAAAATTCAAAAAGTATTTTTTGAAGGTTTTTATAAGAGTTTTTAAAAGTGTTTTCAACAGATTTTTGAAAAATTTTCCAAAGTATTTTTCAAAAGATTTTTGAAGTATTTTTCAAAGGATTTTAGGATTTAGGGTTTTCGAAAAAAATTTTAAACTATTTTTCAAAGATTTTGAAAATTTTTTTGAATTTTTTTAAAAATAGTTTTAAAATATTTTTGAAAAACAATTTTTTAAATAGTTTTGAAAAACAAATATTTTCAAAAAATAGTTTTTTAAATATTAAAAAATTCAAAAAATAGTTTTTAAAATTTTTCAAACTTTTTTAGAAACCATTTTAAAAATATTTTAAAATTATTTAAAAAAGAGTTTTAAAAGGATTTTTAAAATTAGTTTAAATAATTTTTTGAAAAATGTTTTAAAAAATTTTAAAAACAGTTTAAATCATTTCTAATGGTATCCTTCTTCTCCATGCGCTTGGTCCCCTCCTCCATCCTCCAATCTCTAAGTCGCAGTCGCATCCGTTGTTGGGGCTATCTAAATCTGAAGTCCTACAAGTCAATATGCATCAGTGGGCGTTGATGTAACCCCTCCAATGATCAAGTTAGCTCTAAGTTGAGGAAAGAAGTTTTGGGTGAGTGTGAACAAGAGAGAAGAAAAACAAACGACATAAAGAGAAGAGCAGCCTCTATGCGGGAGAAAAAAATATACTTTCACCTACTGTTGTCGAATCTTATATAGTCGATGAAAGGGAATGCCCATGTGGATTGGCACACCTGCCACACAAGTTGTCGTATAGGCCATATAGTCTATCACATGAGCGAAGAGCCGGGAGTCGATTGGTCGAGTGGATGAGGTCAGGTACCAAAGGGGGCAATGATGGAGTCATACATTTGGCATGGTCGGGTTGTTGGCTAGGTGTCGCTCTCAACTTCGACTATCTCACCAAGGGCGATTTTGGGCAATAGGATACAGCGACTGTAGGCGTCAAGAGTTGTTGTAGGTTGAGGTCGAAAATAGAGATGAATCTTAAGCATATATATATATATATATATTGGGGAATGTTATCTTGCACTCTTTATCCTGCACACTTCGTGAATACCTAAATTTTTTTATGTTTAATATTATAATCAACCCCTAAACTCTAAAAGCAAAAACCTAAATGGCTTAATCGCAAGCCAAAATAAATAAATAAAAAAGGGAAAAAAATCCTATCTGACACACAGTCTTGCATAATGTATCGCGCAAGATATCAAATTTATATATATATAAAATCTATGCAAATTCTTTTACTTAGCCTACTAAAGTCCACCTCTTCCACACTCAAAGCCAAATCTAACTCTAAGTTCATGTTGCACCCAACTTTAATTCTTGGATCCATCCCTATCCAAGAGAATTGACTTAGCAAGGATTGCCCTATGTAAGGAAGTTACTGTGCCCGAGCGGGGTTACGAGAAAATGGATCGTGTGGGGCATGTGGGAAAAGTCTTGACCGCACAGGGTGGTCGAGGGTGCACTTCAACTAGACGGTTCCCTCGGATACATCAATTTTAAAAATACTTTAAATAATTTATTGAAAAACAAGTCTAGAAAAAATTTTAAAAACCATTTAAATAACTTTTAAAACAAATTTAAACACAGTATAAATAATTTTTACATATTCGAATACTTCTCTTTTTTAAAATATTATTTTTTTAGAGGAAAGTTAAAAATTTATTAAATATTATTTAAATCTTTACATTTTAATTTATTAACTAAACACTTCAATTTAGATGATATTCTAAAAAGGTCAAATAAGTACTTTATATTATATTATATTATTATAAAGGAATATTTTAACATTAGAAAAATTTTAAAATAAATTTTTAAGAAAATTATTAAATATTTTAAAAATTATTTTTATTAAAAAAAATACCAACCAAACCTTCCGTCTCTCACGGTCGTTGTTTCTCGTTCTCGTGCTCGTTGACGTCATGTTATGTCATCTAGCCGCGGGTCCTGCGACCCTTTTGTCCGCATGCAGTCACGAGCCAACGTTCCTTCCATTTCTTCACTCATTCCCTCATCCACCACCTCGCCTCGCCTCGCCTCGCCTCGCCTCTGCATTTCAATCTCCACTCTCCAATGGCCTCCTCCCCCTTGCCCTTCCCCTTGCCCTTGTCCCCTCCTCTCCCTCTCCTCTGCGACCACAGCCTCGACCTCGCCTCCGTCCGCCGCCTCATCGCTCGCATCAACCGCCACTTCAACAGCTTCCTCTCCGATCCCGCCGCTCGCAAGGCCCTCCACCTGGCCTGCGGCCGCGCCCTCGCCGTCTCCCACAATGCCTTCTTCGACTTCTCCGACCACTCCGTCCTCTCCAACCTCTACTGGGGCATCGACAACATCGAGGCCGCGCTGCAGCCTGGAATCTCGCCCGCCCACCGCGCCAGCCGCCTCGCCGCCGCCGAGAAGATGCTGCAGATGCCTGCGCTCTTGGACGAGGAGGGCAGCACCGCCGGGGTCCACAATCGCTACCTCGTCTGCTGCGCCTATTTCTACCTCGCACTCGCCCGCAAACTGAGCGGGGATCAGTGGCAGATGATCATGCACTTGCTCCACTCCCTCCTCGTCTCCCCCAGTTGCTTCCGTAAGGAGCTCGCGCCGGCCCTGTGGCGGAGCTTCTTTTCTTCTTCCTCTTCCTCCTCTTCTTCTTCTGCGATTGGGGATGATGATGAAGAGATCGCGAGGCAACATGTGAAGAAGTATAAAGATTGGTTGATGTACTATCAGGTGGTTTCCTATGGGGAAACTCCCCCATGGATTAGGGATTGCTCAGATGATGAATTCGGTGACAGAGAGGCAGAGAATAAGTATGGGTGAGTAATATTTGTAGAATTTTGCCGACAAAAAGATGAATCGTTTCTGGTAAAAGTATGAAGAATTGCCCATTCATGAGGTTCTTTTCTTTCCCATATTTTTATAAAAGTTAAAAACAATTGCATTAATGATCTTATCATGTGTACCTTTATGCCAGCAGAACATTAATTATCTGGACAAACTTCCATTTGCCAAGCATATGTTATTTAACTATTGTGCATTCACAGTTAGATCCATCCATCATAATCCTAGACTTAGCTACGATTAATGCTTTATCACTTGTGTGGACTACATCTGTTCCTTGATTTGCTGCCCAGAATGAGAATAAAATGTCCACTGAACATTCTTCAACTAGTGGCAACTGAAGATTGCGATTCCAATTTTGTATACTGACCTTGATTTGCCTTCCTCTAATATATCTACTTGTTTGCAGTAGATCTAGGAGTCCAAACGCCTGAATTGAAATTTGCTTAGTTAACGTGGCTTCTTATATATTAATTATTGGTCACTCTGTATGAACAGATGTACAAGTTGTGCCAGTGCCAGATGCTTCAACTCTCTCAAGCAAGTGCCTCCTGGGTTAAATTTTCCTTCTGTAAGTAACCATAACGTTCAATATTTTTCACCAAAAAATTAAAGTGAAGTCAGTTTTGACTCTAAATCAGTCCCATTTTGACGAGGCATGTTGAAATTAATCTAGAATCAGTACTCAAAATACTCAAAACATTGCTTCAGGAATTGTGCTGCAAGTATTAGAAAGCTGATCATGTAGCTTATCTTTTTTCTCTTAACAACGCATATGCCCAGGTACTTCAAGGACCTCCAACGTTATTATTAAGATAAATTTTGCAGGAAAGCATGGTCTATGCATTAAATGTCAAAGATGCTGGACCACTAACAGTTGAGGCCACCACATCTATTTCTGAAGATCGAGGACATTTCACAGAAAAGGACGACACTTTCTTAAACTTGGACATGAGTTTTTCTGGGGAGATAAAAGAAAACTTCGACATTAGATGCCTCCAGGAAATGTTAGACGAGTCTCAATCAGATTCACCTGTTTCTTTCTACTCACATAATGCCTCTTCAGAAGAAGAAAGTGATTTAGAGGTAATTTATGTTTTAAACAGAGACCTGCATTTTATTGAATTAGAAAAATAAGCTCAAGATTTATCAACTAATAAACTATATCCAGAATTAATATTTAGAGCATTTTCTTTTATTCTTCAGCTAGACATTATATTACAATGTGCTATAAATCCTTCCAACTTCCAAGGGGTTGGTGAAGTTCAGTAAATGGTCATATATCATTCTGAACTAAGTTTATCACATATTAAATTACAGGCATAAAGAAACCATGCCAGATTTACCAATTTACTTCAGTCCAACTTCCAAGGGGTTGGTGAAGTTCAGTTAATGGTCATATATCATTCTGAACTAAGTTTATTACATATTAAATTACAGGCATAAAGAAACCATGCCAGATTTACCAATTTACTTCGGTTCACATATTGATTCATCAGATCGAACAATAACCTAAATTGTGCCCCACCTGTTTTGTCTATTGTTTTATTTTTGAGATAAGAAATCTCTTGCTTAATAAGACTAAATGCAATTGTCATAAAATTAGGTTGTTTGGTTGAGTTGAATGGAATGGAAAAAGAATGAGAGTGTAACAACAAGTGGAACAAGTTATTAATTTCTATGGTTCATAGTATCATTGGAATTATTTTAGGATAATGTATTCTCCCTATTGAATAGTATATGAATTTGTACATCACTCAACTTAATCGACTCAATTCCCTAGTTGGCCCATATTGCCAGTCTTGATCTGCTCGAGTTGCCTAGTTAGTTTGGCTAGTTTAGCATGACCTGCCTAGTTGGATGTCTGGCCCAAGGGGCCTGCTTGGCACATCTCCTTGCATGACCCAATCCACTTGATTGGTCTAGTTGATCACCCCACTTGTTATGTTAGATCAGCTCACTGCCCTGACTCTTGCTATGAAACAGGTTCTAAATCTCAGAACCGAAACACATAAGAAGTGATCATCCCATTCCACCTTCTATTTGGCCCAAACTAAAACACCCTTGGATCCGTGCACAAACTTTGATTACTATTCACCCTCATAGGTTTTTTGGTAAAGCCTCAGCCATCAACAGATTTGGGATATTTTTAACGCGAGTCGTTTGCTGTGGACTAGATGGATCTAGATGGGTGGATCCATGCCCCCCAAAATGGTTTTTTTACAATGCTAGCATGCATGCATGAATGTAAGTCTATGTACATGTCCAGCGTATGTAAATGCAAATACAAATGCATATATAGATACAAAGTGTATCCTACACTAATATGTGTGCTAAGCTGTTGTTCTCCCTATATGAAAGTATGCATGCAAGTGGATGTACATGATGCACAAGAATGCATGTGACATGAATCCTGTCCCAGGGATGTCGTGATCTGTCATGGCTTACTCCTGTCGCAGCTCTCGATCTGTGTAGATGCCCATCGCTCGATAGATGTGTGCCTGTACTCTTCGAATGAGTGTTGTCTCATTCAGTCGCCTCTCCTCATGCATGATGCGATTGTGGGCCCCCGAATATATGGTGTACCAGTGCTGCAAGAGCTATGTGTCGTGCTCGTGAGGCTGTAGAAGTCCTCCGGTACTACCATTTGAAAATCCTCAGCGTACTCCGATATGTTGCCATCTCTGGCCGCATGTGGAGCCACGCCCGTATCCGACCCCATAAGCGACTGGTGGTCGCACACCGAAAGAATACGTGCTCTAGGGTCTTCTCCTCCTGTCGACAGAATGTGCAGCATCTATCGGGTAAGTAATCTTGCGGGGCTCGCACAGGTAGCCTCCCCCCGTGCCAGTAACCATAGTGTGAAAGCATGACTCGGCTGGATGGAGCGGTGCCAGATGGTTCTCACCCACGGCTGCCTCGGTGTAACACCTCTGAAATGATCATATGCCCTCCTAACTCCTCCCTGCCTCTGTTGGAACCATGATGATAAAAGTTGTGCTGCCGCTGCCGAACTCCTTGCTATCTGTAGGAGGCTATCTCGAATATGGAGTAGCCGTTTAAGGAGTGGAGAGTCACCGTGTCCTGCTGTCCACTCCCAGAGCCCTACCCTCTGTAAGTACCTGTGATGTATCCACCTGATCCACAAGGCGTCCTGCCTGTCTTGAATGCACCATAGAACCTTGGCCAATAAGGCTAGGTTCCAAGCCAATAAGTCCCTCAGGCCCAGACCACCCTCTGCTCTCGGCCAACATAGCTCTGTCCACATGATCAGGGGCCTCTATGTAGTCCACATAAATGATCTGCAAAGCTCATGTATACGGTCAATCACTCCACTAGGGATGGGCAAGGTGGACATCCAATCCAATAGTACTCAACCCCCTGCAAAACTAATGCTACCAGCTACACCTTCCCTGCATAGGATAGGGTAGCCCTGGGCTAGGATGTGCCCCTCCTCGTCAAAGCATCTAGTAAAGTCATGTAATCTGAAATCCTGAGCTTCTGAGAGGTAATGGGGATCCCCAGATATCTGAAAGGCATCACTCCCTGCTGAAACCCAATGATGCTCAAGAGTCGGTCCCGAGTACTGTCATCCACCCCTGCCACATATATGCATGATTTGGCCAAATTGGTCGTGAGCCCCGCCATCTGAGAGAACTATCGCAGACAATCTACTAGCTGTGTGACAGACGAGACATCTCCTCGTGAAAGCAGTAGTAAGTCGTCAGCATACACTAGGTGCGACACCCGCAAGGCCTCACACATGGGATGAAAATGAAAATTTGATCGCCACGTGCATCGTACCAGTGACCGAGACAGGTACTCCATGCAGATACCAAATAGGTATGGGGACAGTGGGTCCCCCTGCTGTAGACCTCTCTCACCTCGAAAAAAACCATGGAGGTTACCATTAGATTATTGTGTTGGTGTAGGGAGCACCAGCAGATCGAACCTGAGTTTTGATAATGGAACTAGGTTCAAGTTAAGTGTGTTATTGGACTAAACAGTTGATCTAAGTGTGCAGGAAGCACAGGGTTAAGTCCTAGTGGAAGCTAGGCATGAAGTCTTGGCAGAGTCAAGGGCACCAGGTGAAGTCTGGGCTGGTCAGGAGGACCAGGCCGCAGCAGAAGTCTGGGTTGGTCAGGAGGACCAAGCCACAGCAGAAGACTGGACTGATCGAGAAGGATCGAGTCGCAGCAGAAGACTGGGCTGGTCGGGAAGGATCGAGCCGTAGCACAAACCCTGGGGGCCGAGGACAGAGCCGAGCAAAAGTTCAACGGGTCAGGAGGACTCAGTTGGCAGTCAGGTAAAATTCTCCTGAGTGGAGTGGGTGAGGACGCGTTCCCAAGGGGAACATTAGGCGTCGGTCTAACCTAGGGTCTCACTGGAGACCTGAAGTTAAGACCTTGAGTTGGTTCCAGGAACTGGCTCAAAAATAATTCTATTTTGCATGTTATTTGCTAATATTTTTGCAGGAATGGAAAAATTGATCGAAAGCAAACTCTGGGACAAAAGCTGATTTTTTATCACTGGAGTCGACTCAGATGTGGCTGGAGTCGACTTTAGCTGAGTCAGCCAAATCCCGGAAGTCAGCGACGACGATTTTCCGCCACTTCGGACTGGAGTCGACTCGAGTGAACTCTGGAGTCGACTCAGGGTCAAAGATTATCCGGTTGATGCCACTTCGACTGGAGTCGACTCAGGCAGCAATCCGAGTCGACTCAGGCAGGATAACGAGCGGGAGCGATAGAGTTTTATCTACCACGTCGACTGGAGTCGACTCGGATGAACAGTTGAGTCGACTCAGGCCAACTATAAAAGAGCAGAGCGAGCAGCACCATAAACAGAAGTTCTTTCTTCAATTCCAAGCTCCGTTCTCACGACTCCCAAGTGTCACTTCCTCAACGTCGATGCCGGACACGATCCAGATCATCTCGAGATCCGCCGATAAGCCGAGATCAGATTTTGGGGAGTTCCAGCGCGATCCAAAAGTCGATAACTGTGTTTAATTCTAAATTCATTTTAATTGTACCGAGCTTCTGAAATTGTGATATTTGTACTTCGTTACACTTGCTGCCGTAAGGGGCAAGTGCCTTAGTGGATTTGTCCGCAGTAAACGATCAAGGACCGTGGGCCTTGGAGTAGCAGCTTTGGGCTATGAACCAAGTAAACAAAAGTGTCATTTATTCCTTTTATTTTGCTTTTTTATTTTAACTGCTTCCGCAAGTATTCTATTTCGTTTAATCACTTCCGCACGTACTACATACTCCGAGTTTATAAAAATCGAAAAGCGTTAAACATGCTATTCATCCCCCCTCTAGCGTGTTCTCGATCCTACATATTGCACCTCGCACAGACATGATTGCAATAATATATTCTCTATTAGACTATTGTGATCGCTAAAGGGGATGAATAACAATTTATTTTGTTTGTTATGTGCTCATTTATAATTTGTTAAGGCAAAAAAAATGAAACAAATACAAAATATGATACAAGCACACAACACCTTAATTTTATGTGGTTTGAAACCTCTAATTTCTATTCAATGACCTAGAATCCTAATGGTAGTACCACTATTCTTTCTCTTTGTTGGACATCTTATGAAGCGGAGAAATCTCTTATAATAATTTTTTCTTACAAGCAATACAAATAAGAATACAAAGATATACTAGAAAATAAATACAATGCAAATGAAATAACTTTACATCAATGAATCTATGCTTTGCTCGCTTTATAGTTGCTTTAGATTGCTTCTTGAAAATCTAGATTGCAGCAGCACTTGCCCATAAATTAACTTTCTAGGAACTGATCTATCAAAATCTCCACAAAATCCTCTTTTATAAGGTTGTTGTTCGTGCCTGAAATCCACCTATCAATCAACTATGTGCTCCTCTATAGCTGACTACTTTGCTAGAATTCGAACGTTACTTAACTTTATCTACTCAATGACTCCTTCTAACTCAACATCTAGGTCATCAATCTACTGATCAACACTTTACCAATTGATTGTTAGTCATTAGTTGATTTGTTGTAATTAACTTAGAAATCTTCTAAGATGTATCATAGTTGAACAATCGAGTTCACTAGTCGATTGTGTCATCAGTTAACTAGTAATCCTTAATAGTCGACTGCTCATACCACAAACCTATTCAAATGTTGAATTTATGATTTTGGTTTTATCAGTCAATTGGTACTCCTATATTAGTCAATTGATATCCTAATTCTAGTCATTCCGAGGTTAAACCCTTGCCTAATATCTAATTGACTTTTGTAGGACCAATGGACGCGCTAGAGAAGGAATGAATAACACGTGCTTTTTGTTTGTTCATTCATTACTGACACAGAAACTTAGCAGAGGAGTTAGTAAATAATGCAAGGACACACGAATTTACTTGGTTCCTAAACCCCCAGGATTAGTATATCCAAGACCTATGTACGAGAGGTGCCTATCCACTAGTGGTCTCCTATCCGAACCTTTGTTCGAAGGCGGAGAAACCTATCTTACAATCTAAATGATAACAAAGATAAATACAAAATAATAAGATTTAAAGTAAATCATAAACTCTTGTGTAGCCGATCTAGAAGCTCTTGAGTGCCGTGCACTCCTCTTGGAACTTCCCCAGTTGCACTGTAAGATACTAGAAATTTTATGGTTAGGATTAACCAATTAAAGACTGAGTTTTTAATTAGGCCAGACTAAGTGGGTTGAAGCCCAAATTAGCCAATCCTATTTAGGTTAATGGATCGGATCTAAAATTAGGTTAAACACGTAAATCATTAAAGCCCAAACCCATTAGGTTATTGAATGTAAGATATGAGAAATTTTGCTAGTGGTAGAGAATGGAACTCGTCTTGCAAAGACGAAATGAACGAAATTGATTTGGATCAAATCAGAGATTGTTTGGTTAGTGAACCAAACGTGTCAGTTTTGAATCAAATTAAATCAACTTGGTTTAGTTCATGATGGAAGAGGTTTTGACAAAATAAAAGGAATAAGAAGATTCATTTTGTGAAGATGAATTGAACAAAATTAGTTTGGATCAAATCAGAGATCGTTTGGTTAGTGAACCAAAATTGAACCTGGTTCGCTACAGTAACCAGTTCAATGGTTACAGTAAACCCTAGGTTTTTAAGATGGTTTAGCTCAAACCCAAATCCCGATTTGAGATTACTGTTACTCTTTAAAATATGAAATCGTAATTTTACTCGCCTCTTTTTCGCACGACCCATGATCGGGTTTTCCGAAATCGACGCAGACGCCGTCGCACGCCCATGCCTGATGTCGGAAACCTCGCAGTTCTCAGGCTTCAAAGGCCGAGCGTCGTCGGAGGAAACCCTAGATGGGAATCTGCTTCCTGCCGCACCGCGTCGCGCTCCCCCTCCCCTCGCGATCGCTCCTCTATACCGCCGCCGCACCCTTCGTCGCCCGCCGCGTGGAGAAGACGCTCGACGCCACCGCCTTGCCGCAATCCCCTCCTCCGCCATGCCCTTCGTTGGCCATGAGCTTGCCCTCCCTTCACTGCCCGAAGACACGCCACCGCCGCCGTCCTTGGTCATTGCCATCGCGTGGAGAAGACCAGCAACCCACCGTCGGCTGCCACCGAGAGCCACTACCGCTGCTGTCCTCTGCTAACCAGCATCGCCTCCCTTCTTCCTCAAGCCACCCGAGTGATTTCCTTCTTCACGATTCGGCCGCCGCCTCCTTTGTCGAATTGAAGCTAGTTTTTGATAGCAAGAGGAATCGGAGCTGGATCTAGGACTTCTGATTTGAGGTAAGCATTCTTGAATCCGGTTAGGTCATGTTGCTGTGATCGAATTTGGGTTTAGAATGTTGAGTGAATTTCTGAATTTGTTGGTTTCTGTTGATCGGGTGGGATAGGGATTCTATTAGGCTATTTTAATAAAGTACCCAATTATCCTTTGTAAGTATGAACACATTAGCCGTTCTTTGTTGCTTGATTAGATTTTCTGATTAAAGAACTATATTCGTCTCATAACCCAACAGATTAAATGTGAGAAATTGAGTTAAGATAGAGGTCAAAAACTGACTTAAGAGCTTAAACCATGAAGGGAAAATAGTGAACTGATGTTATTGATTGCTTTATTGCATACTACTAAAGTTAAAAATTTTAAATGGAAATCAACACTAGAACAGATTGATATAGCTAAATTTGATTCAATTAGGATGCAGGTTGATCTATTGGATTATGAATTGATTAGGTTGGTATAGATCCGACTAAAACTAGGTGTAGATTGGGTTAGGTTAGTTTGGGTTAAGTTTGGGTTTGATCCGATTAAGGTTAACTAGAGTTAACTAAACTTGGTTGGGTTAATCCGACCGAGTTGTGTTAATTTGATTAATTAGGTTAATTCGAGTTTAATTGGAATGAGTTTAGTTAGATTGGGTTAGACTAACCTTAGAATCGGCTAAGATTTTCTTTGATGGAATGATGTTTTATTGTATAATTTGTAGGACCTTGACTTGTGAATCCGATTTTATTTGGGGGTTCTTATTGCAACAAGTCGTCAATCATGTGGGTAATCCTTGTACTTGGTCAATACAGGATATTTTCTTTCCTAATGCATGTTATCTTTCTGTTGTTGTTGATTAGATACCTTAATCGTACTCTTGTTTGTTGTTAGTTGGATACCTTAGTTATATTCTTGTTTATTCGATGCTTATCCTTAATTCGGTTGATCTTATAAACATCTATGTTGTTGTTTATATGAACCCTTGGTTATCTATGTGATTATTGTCTATTATCCTTGGTTATGATACCTGTGATCAATTAAGATCTATTGTTTATGCATGTTGATTTAGTATAGTAGATATTGGTTATTGTTGCTTGATCTTCACATCATGGTGCATGGTGATGATTGTAATCCCCAATGTTGTGGGTCTATCGTCATTGATAGTTGGCCTGTAGTGGCAAGTTATAGAATAGGTGGTTAGGAATTCTCTATTTCCATCACGGATGGTGGTTGTATGGCTTGTACACAGCCGAGTCAATGTCTTGTGTCCCCGTCACCGCGGAGTGGTGGTACTAAAAGTATGGAAGTGATACTCATGGAGGTACTCAGAGAGTATAGGAGTGATACTTAGGGACGAGTATGGAGGACAAACATTGGCCATAGGATGTATGTAGCTATACATGACTACCTACTATTTTGTTACTAGACTACTTTGTTGTAGAGCTGGATTTATGGCAGTTTGATGTCGGACACTCCCAGCATCATATATACGTGACTGGGACAAGTGTGGTAGTTGGATCATGCATATGCTTGCATTGTGTGCATTATATAGGTAATGGACCGTATATCGATACTGCATTTGGATGCATACTTGGTTGATTCTTGGTTGATGCATATGTGTGTCATTGTCATTCATATAAATTATGGTAGTTCATTCACTATTAGTACTGATCACTGTTGATTGTTATTGTTCCTTTGTATACTTTTGCGCATGCACTATCTGCCTGATTATCCACTGAGTATTTTGTACTCACCACCTAGACCCGGGATTTTTCTGTCTCCTCAGGTAGTAGATAGCTAGGTGATTACTACTGATGCCAAAAGAGATCTGCCGATTATGTCATCTCACAGCTGGAGAAGTATTTCGATTGTGCGGTTTTACCTTGTATGGATTTAGATTTGGATTGTATCCATTTATATGAATTTCATCGTGGATGTTATCATTATGATTCTGCTGCGTTGTTTATGATTTCATAGACTTGTAGTTTATCGTTGTTTAGTTATAATGCATTTTAGTATGCGTTGAGGTTTTTCGTATAATCGTGGTCGGTTTTTCATTGTGGTGGTATATCTTTGGTATGTTATTGTGGTATGCTATTTTACATGCATGTATTGGATTAGTGTATGGCCGTGTGGGCCTTTACATATACAGTTTAGCAGTTTAAATACATGTATTGTATTGTAGAACGACTGTGTGGGCCTTATGTTAAACTGTATTTAGGAAAAGTTGAATTGTTACATGAGAGATGTTGTCAAAATTTTTTGGATGGTCGTCTCTTGCGACATGACATGAACAAGCGTGGCTCTGTTCGCGTTCAGTAACACCACAGGATGACGAATGAGGTGTAGAATTGTGTCTTGGTGATCCACACTGAGGCCCCTTATATAGACCCTTCCGACCTCCTGGATTCTTATCCAGACGACTAGATAAGATCCGATCTAGTCTCCTCAATTTTTATCGGGATCGAACCGGCTCTTCTGGATTCGGGTGTCTAGAACCTCTCCGAGCACCTAAAGGCTGAGGTGTCCCAACCACTAAGACTTTGCCACATTTGGCTGACGTCCGATCGCCTAAATACCATCCGGGTGCCTGGACTGTCTGATCGCCTGGACCGTCCGGTCGCCTGGAGTAACATCCGGGCACCTAGATCTAGCCAACTCAGGTTTGACCTGAGTTGACCTCGAACTTGGTTCGGTTGTTTTTGTTTGCTCCTCTTATGCTTCCTCCATCTTGCTTCCAGCTCCTGGTTCCTACAAGATCAGCATACAAACAAACAAACAACCTAAGCTTACCTATAGTCCGTCTGATCTAGTAGGCTTACCTAAATCTTACCCTGTAGGTCTAACTTATGGCTTACCAATGCCTTGCTTTTAAAATGCTTTTTCAAAGAATTTTTCAACATAAGTTTTGAAAAGATTTTCAAAATAAGCTTGCAAAAACTTCTTAAATCAATTTTTAAAAGGATTTTTAAATGAGTGTAGGATCGTTGAGAGTGCTAGAGGGGGGGGGGTGAATAGTACTATCAGTAACGTTTTCGTTTTTCATAAAGTTTGTTCATATTCATTCATAAATTTGATCAATCAGAGTAAAGTAGCATAAAATAGTGCAGCAGAAATTATTAAACACAAAACACAAAGACACGAAGATTTTTTACTTAGTTCATAGCCACAGACTGCTACTCTAAGGTCCACGATCGTTTGATCATTTACGTTGGGCAATCCACTAAGAAACTCTCTTCTTACGAAAAGGAGTTTTATCGATTACAAAATAGAAATGATAAAATATTACCATCCTTTGAAATAAGTACAGAATTAAAAATGTTACCGAAGTAGAAGAATCGTAGGCTTTCTCGTGCAGCACTTCGGCGTTACGACGACGCTCCTGGATGTTTCTTCGTGCGCAGACAGTCGTCGGTTGGCTTTGAGTTGTTGTTTTGAGTGGTCTCCCTTGAAGCACTTGTAAAGGGCTTTTCGGCGCTTGGAACCCTTTCCAGGCGCCTCCACTCTATCCGCCAATCTACCATTGGCGCTGTTGACTCGACACTTCCAAGCGCCTGTATCCCTTTTCGGGTGCCTGTATGCTGACGTGAGGTTCCGAATGAACTTTGACCACCGTAGCGTTTATCTGAATTCGGCCGTCTGGAACTAATCTGGGCGCCTAGAAGCTGAGGTGTCCCGACCATTGGGACTTTGCTACTTCACTGCTTCGCTGGCCTGGTTCTGCTGACGTCCGATCGCTTGGACCAAATCCGGGTGCTTGGATTCCGATCGTCTGGATTCCAGATAAGGGCGTCCGAAATTAAAGTTCTCGCCCCTCCTTTCTTGCATTACATGTTAACATAGAACAAAAGATAATAAGAAGGAGTAAACAGTTTTGCAACTATTTATGGTCTTAACTTCAGATTTCTAGTGAAATCCTAGGTTAGACCAATGCTACTGTTCCCACACTAGGAACATGCCCTTACCCACTCAACTCGGGAGAATTTATCTGTTTCCAGACTTGTTGGGCTTCTTGCTTAGCCTCAATCCTCGGTCCCTAGGATTTGCTGCTAGACATCTAGTCCACTTGACTTGCCTAGATTTCCCACCAAACAACTGGTCCACCTGACCTGTCTGAATTTCTCGCCATGCATCTGGTCCATCTAACCTACATGGACTTTCACCTTGTACACTTGATTTGCCAAGCCTTTGCCTAGTCCTCCAGACCAGGACTTCCGCTGCCTAGCCTCCATGCAGGACTTTCCATTGCCTAGTTTCCACTAGGACTTTCATTGCCTAGTTTCCACTAGGACTTGTCTTTGCCTAGCCTCAACTAGGACTTTCCTGTGCTCCCTGCACACTTAGATCAACACATTAGTACACCCCACACACTTTACTTGAACATCTTGTAGGAACGTGTAAAGCGCTAGAGGGGGGGGGGTGAATAACACTTTAGCATTTTCAACCGATTTTTGAAGTTCGATTGCAAAAGTGTAAAACACGAGTGCGATAGTGGAAGATTAAAATAAAGAACAATACAAGAAAGAGAAATGAGACGCAAGTTTTTTTACTTAGTTCACAGCCGAAGGCTGCTACTCCAAGGCCCATGGTCTTTGATCGTTTTCGACGGACAATCCACTAGAAAACTTGTTCCCTTAAGGAAACAAGTTGAACAATTACAAAATAGATTGTGATAACAAAGTTTATTGGAATTACAAAATGAATAAGTAAATGAACTTTGTTACCCAAGTCGCCGGAAGTGCTTGATCTTCGATTACGTACGATTCTGACATTATAGCGGCTTTATGGTTGTTGCTGGTTGCTCAGGGCACCGTCGTCTCGACAGAGTTTGATCGTGGAAGAATAGAAAAGTTATGTCTCGAGCCTCTGGTCGAGGTTTCTTATATAAGATGCTCAGGTCGACTCTAGCCAATCTCAGGTCGACCCCAACTAGGCAGCGATCCTCTTTCTCCGTGCTGACTTTGCCTTCAGGTCGACTCGAGTCCCTACTAAGGTCGACTCTAGTCTGACGTGGAGCTTGCCGATAAGTTTTGTCTTCCGCTGTGTTATCTGGTGCTCAGGTCGGCTGGAGTACCTACTCAAGTCAACCCTAGTCCGACGTGGAGGGTTTTTGATATACGTCGACTTCAGCTACGGTTATCCAGGCTCAGGTTGACTCGAGTGTCACTCAGGTCGACTCCAATACCTTAACCTTGGATTGTTGGGATGTATACCAGAATCCTATCTATCTATGTAAATAAACA
>NC_133863.1:17892955-17913381 GCF_044706935.1 Curcuma longa
AGCCTTACGACAGGCCAGATTCCCGAGCTCCGCGCTCGCCAACTAAGCCTTACGACAGGCAAGAACTCCGATCTCCATGCTCGATGACTTAGCCTTACAGCAGACCGGATTCTCGAGCTTCGCGCTCACCAACTAAGCCTTACGACAGGCAGGAACTCCGAGCTCCGTGCTCGATGACTTAGCCTTACGACAGGCCGGACTCCCGAGCTCTGCGCTCGCCAACTATGCCTTACGACAGGCAGGAACTCCGAGCTCCGTGCTCGATGACTTAGCCTTACGACAGGCCGAACTCCCAAGCTCTGTGCTCGCCAACTATGCCTTACGACAGGCAGGAACTCCGAGCTCCGTGCTCGATGACTTAGCCTTGCGACAGGCCAGACTCCTGAGCTCCGCGCTCGCCAACTAGCCTTACGACAGGCAAGAACTCCGAGCTCCATGCTCGATGACTTAGCCTTACGACAGGCCGGACTCCCGAGCTCCGCACTCGCCAACTAAGCCTTACGACAGGCAGGAACTCTGAGCTCCGTGCTCGATGACTTAGCCTTACGACAGGCCGGAATTCCGAGCTCTGCGCTCGCCAACTAAGCCTTACGACAGGTAGGAATTCTGAGCTCCATGCTCAATGACTTAGCCTTATGACGAGGCCATCCCTCCGAGCTCAGTGCTTAACAACGTAACCTTACGATAGGTTAGCCTCTGAGCCCTGCGCCTGAAGACCCGACCTTGTGATAGATCTCCGACCGCCAATGGACGATAAAATCACAAGTAGACTTAAAGATCTTCAAGGGTGTATACATCACATAAAGTGTTCCATACCAAATACATTTCATAAAATAAAATATCCCCGATCAAATACAGCTAGGATAGAGGGCCAACAACTAGCCTATCAGCCGCCATCCTAATCATTTTTGGACCAGAGGACGAAGCATCGGCTGGATCATCGGATATCATTTCATCCTCCAACGCATACAGCCTCCTTAAGCCATCATGGTATTCTTTCTCGAGTCGCTCCACCTCTTGGACGGCGCCGGCCAGTTCTTGCTGATACTTCTTAGTTTGCTCAGAAGCCCCAGCAACGTCTCTCTCGAGCTTATGCACTCTTCTGATGGCTTCGGTTAAATTTTGCTTTAGTCGCTTGTTGCGGAGGTTTGCTGTGTCCCGCTCTTTCTCAATTCTCGTAACCGCAGCACCATACATGGTCGCCCTTAGAGCCCAAAGCTCCGACTTATGTTTGGCTTCCTCCCCCTTCTCCCTAAGCCGCTGGAGGCGCTCCTCGAAGGTGTCATCCATCAGGCCTAATGGGAGGCCAAGACCCGAAGTCGGAATAGAACGAAGATGACGGAGAAGACCAAGGTAATCTCTTTAATATACATCCGGCCACAGACACCAACACCGTCCGATCACACACTACCCTAACCACCGATCAAGGCCAGCAAGGCAAGAGAGATACAGGAAAAAAAAAAAAGCATACGACCAGCTGTTCCTAAAAAGCTGACCTACACAGCTTAGCACAAACCTAACGGAATACGAACGAGAAAGCTGATTATACAGCACCTCCTCACGCCCTATCACGTTAATGTCAGAGAAGTCGTGAGCGAAAAGAGGTTTTTGGTGTCAGCCTCGAAGAGCGAGCTTACAGGGTATTTACCTGTGATAGCTAACCGGAACAGTCAACCACGGTTAAGCCTAGCTCGGGAAATGATTTTCCAGGATTTTGGAAAAAGGGAAAGGTCCCTTGATCCGCATCTTGATAATAAAACTTGAAAACTGAGCTCAAATAATTTGGACCTCGCCCGTCCAAAGGGTAAGATAGATTCTTCAGATAAGCAAAGACATCAACCCCATAAGATCGACTAACATGCATATAGGACACAATCACACTCAGAATGTTTATTTATATTCAGACCAAGGAAGAACTCAATCAAAGACACCGAGCAGGAGCTCCGAGGTTATTTGGATCAGCCCATCAAAGACCAAAAAGCATAAAAAACCATGCAAACACAAAGTGAAAAAGTAAAGCAAACGGAGAGGCAAGGTTCGTTAGACCTCGGCAGCCGACTCCGGACCTTCGATAACAGGAGGGTCAGTAGGCTCTGATAGGTGGGTAGCTGGAAGGAGATCTGCCGATACCAGGGACACTTTTACCTGGCTCACTGAAACCGCAGGAGCCTCGGGTTCGGTAACCCCTTCAGAAATAGGAAAATCTTGTCGGACGACCTCAGGTAAAGCATTCCATGCTGCCTTCAAATCCAGGAAACTGAGGTCGGCATCTCGAGCAATAAGGCCCGACCTCATGAATTGGAGAATGGCGCCATCAAAACCATACTCCATCATTTTGCCGGCCCTCAAGGTAACCAAATGATAAAACTTGGGCGAAGAAAGGAAGGCTCTGGTGGCGCTTTGCAAACCGAGCTTCCTCCCTCGTTTGCATATCTTCCATCTCCACTTGGGCCGCGTTGAGCTCGGAGATAAGTTGTTCTTCTTTAGTACGAGCTTCTGATAACTGTTGAACCCATTGTTCACGCTCCTTAGCAAAATCAATCTTCAACAGCTGAACCTGATCCCGGGCCCCAATTAGGTCGGTCTCTCGTTGTACGGACGTGCGCTCCGCCTGCAGACAGGACTCTTGAAGTTGTCTTTAGCATGATATAATTCTTGGACCTTCGCCTTCCATTTCTCGGCCTCTTCCTCTGCTTTTGATTGAGCGCTTTGGGCAGTCATCACCTCGGCTCGAGCTAATCCACATCCCACAAAGCCTCGGACAAACCCCGAGGCATAGGAGGTCGGTCGGCCAGTTCTGCCCGCAAGCGAGTTATCTCACTGTCCATCCGGGCGATACGTTTCTCCGACCGAACCACTTGACGGTGCAAAGCTTTTTGTTCCATACCGGTCTGCAAAACAAAAAATGTAGTTAGCTCGTGGTATTATAAAATACCCCAACGCAAATAGACATACCTTGATATAGGATTCATATAAGTGCTCACTCAGCTCCACCATCCCGAGCTGAGGAAGAAGCCTCTGATGAGCTTCAAGGCGCTCGAGTAGAAGCTTCGTAGACGGTACGCGAGAATAAACTCCCAGGGTCAATTTGCATACCCGTTACAGGAACGGAGCGGGGCACATAAAGTTCCAGAATATTCTGCTCATCGGCTACCACCGCACTAGATGGAAGAGAAGGAGAAGGCACTTCATCCCTCAAACCTTTATCAGGACACCCCCCGTCTTTATTCTGAGAGGCCGGAGGTCGGGGCAAGGAGGGAGGCCCTGAACAGGCATTCTCGGCAGTGGATGAGCACCGACGCTCGTTTAATAACTCCACCTCGGCTGCTCCAGTCGGAAGCCGAATCTTTTTCTTCTTCTGACCGATTATCCCCAGACGACGAAGGTCGCGAAGAGCCTTCGGAGATAGCAGTTTTCTTTAGCCCGGAAGCACCTTGAGTAAATCCAGCTTCTCTGAGTCTTAGAATGAGGAGTGTCGTCAGTAGGTCGGGGTATAGGAGAAACACGAGATGGAGGCAGAGCTCCGGGATCTTCAGTAGGATCTCCGGCCGCCCATAAGCTCTCAAGACGGGTTAGATCCCATTTAAGAACCTTATTCATGGAAGCATTCAGCATGATACGACCTGCAAAGAAAATGGAAGGTTAATGAGCAACCGTGAAGTCAGTTACCAAACGAAACTCTTACTTAAACGATCCCCTAGCCGGATTTGGATAGGACTGAGCTTTGCTCGGTGTAACAAAGCCTCGTTCTCCACCAGATCATTGACATTAAAGCTCAATCCCTCTAGTCTAGCAGACACTTCTAAAAAAGCGGGAGATCGGCGTATCCGACCTGAAGCAGGAACCGACGGCAGGTCGGTTGTCCATGAGGTAGGCCATGCATAGAATTGAGGAGGCCTGATAAAGATGAAGCAATCTTTCTAACCCTTATGATAAGTCGGATACTTAGTCAAAAAGTTGAGTCCTTGCCTAGCCGAGAAATAGAAAACCCCGCATTCAAATCGACGCAAGGCATACAAGGCGTTAAACAAGGCGGATGTCAGTGAAATTTGATACAGCCGACATATAATGACCGTACCACAGATAAGGCGGTAAGAATTTGGTGCAAGTTGAGAAAGATTGAAGCGATAATAGCGGGCCAAGTCCGAGAAGAAGGTGGGGATAGGGAACCTGAGGCCACTAGTCATCTAATCGTAAAAAATAGTTATATGATCGACAGGAGGTCGACAAGGCCTATGATCAGAAAGGGGCACATAAAGTCCATGATCTAAAGGAATCTCGAACTGGCTCCTGAACAAGCCAACGACGTCTTGATCATAAACACTGCGGCAGAGTTTAAACCAGGAAGTTAAGGGAGATAGGGAGGCCATGTAGATGGAAACGAAGGAAAAGAGGAATCAAAACTGGGCCAAGTAACCAGGAACAACAACAATGCAAGTTAGCAGGCACTCGTATGAGTGAATCGAAAAATATACCGCTAAAAGGTCCGGCGGAGACGGCAAGACAGGAATGAGGATCGTTAAGGGGTTCAACGTGGAAGCCCACAGAGATCGGCATGTGCGGTAAAGACAAAGCGGCTACGGTCCCTTTATATTAGGGTACCCGAAATCTTCTACCAAATAAAGAAATAGTCTAGCACACCCGTTCATCGTCAGAAAAAGTATGCATGCTTATCTATAGTATACTTATCATTAGGGAAGACTCAGTTCCGTATTTTCAAGATAAGCGGAACAATCAAGTCATACAACCCATCTAGAAACCCAAAGTGGGGGCCTGTTCAAGAAGCGCAGGCATGGAATAAGAACAAGCCCATACCGAGCGCAGCGCCCACACAACCAGACGTGGCCAATAAAACTCGGCGTGCACATTAGGAAGCACAACAGATTTGAATAAATCGGCGTGCACAAAAGCACAACAGATTTGAATAAGAGCTCAGCGCGCACATTAGGAAGCACAGCAGACTTGAATAAGAGCTCGGCGTATGCATTAGGAAGCAAAGCAAACTAGTAGAGAGTTCAGCATATATACGAAGAAACTGAGGCCATCTCACGAAGAGCTTGGCCAATGCATAGAGAAGCATATCGAATGCTAAGGATACGAAGGAATGGATAAAACAAGCTCCGAAGAAACTCGGCAGATGCAGGAAGAAACATGTCAAACCCCAAGGAGATATAAGAAGAAGTAGAACAAGCTCATATAAATCACGGCATGTGTGCAAAGGAACCAGCCTTATCTCATAAAGAGCACGGGAGATACGCAACAAAGTATCTTGACCTCCAGGAGAGCTCAGACGAAAAATAAAAGAGCTAGAGCAAGCTCAGAATGAGCTCTATAGGCACCCAAATAGACGTATTAGGCCCTTAGGAGGAGTAATAAGGAGTAAACCAAGCTCAGAAAGAGCTCGGCAAAAACAAGACAACACTTATCGAGCCCCGGGAAAGGCTCGGTAGATGAAAAGCTGGACTCAGCAGGAGCACAGCGTGTGAACATGGATGCATGACAAAAAGGCAGACGGGTCGGCCTCACCTTAAAGGTACAATGTTGCATCCTTTATTAGATCCAGTTGTAGCACATGAAGCCACAGCACCCTATGTCGCTTAACATAACGAAATTAAATAACAAGCTAAAGAAAGATGGGAAGAAAAGAAGAACAGATAATCATTTACAATACTAAGTATTGAAGTTCACTAAAATTATCTTAACAAAATTAAAGTATCAGTCGAGAACATGGAATAGCTTAGCGGCCTTGTTTCTCCGATTCAGGCAATTCGTCCCAGACTTTTTCAGGATTCAAAAAGCTCAGGTCTGCTCCTCTAGGGACTATACCTGATTGGATAAACTGTTTGCTAGCTCCTTTGAAACCGTGTATAAGCATCTTACTAGTCTTAATCCCTAATAACTCTTGAAACTCTGAAGAACTCAAGAATAGTTCCTTCTTTTCTTGCCATCTCTTCTCTTCACCTCCTTGAAAATCAGCTAATTCTTTCTGGAGAAGTCCCAGCTCGGATCGCGCATTATCCCTATCACTAATTGCTAATGCCCGTTGCTTCTTTTCCTCGGAGAGTTGGAGCTCTAAGTCTCCTCCTCTAGCGGTTGCCTCATCCAGAGCCTTGCGCAAATCCTCTTGGCATCGATGGCTGCCTTGCAGTTCAGCCTCAACTTTAGCCTTGGATTCTTGCAGAAGTCGAATCTCTTCTAAGGCTGCAACTGTATCTTTCTGAAACGACTTTAGAGATATCTGAGTCTGATCCAAATCTCGCTCCAGTTGAAGAAGTCGGGAGATCCTGAGATTAGCGTCTAGCTTCAGTCTATCTATTTCTTTTCTCAACCCCATTGCCTTTGCTTTAGCTGCTTCTCCCTCAATCCGAATCTTCTTCGCGTCGGCTAAGCTCTGTTGTTGGCCTTGTAATTCTGATACTTAAGCCTTCAGGCGCCTATTAGTGGATTGCAAAAGGGGAACCCGGCGATTAAGCTCTTGATACTGTTTCAAAATCTAAGCAAAATGGGGAAAGACGTAAGTAAGATAGGTTTAAACCCTAAGGGAAAGCAGAAGAAGAGTGGAGGGATACCTTGGCAAGTGAATCATTCATGTGTTCACAAAGAATTTCTGTAGTTAGACGAGGTAAAACCTCCTGTTCGTAGTGACGAAAGTCCTCCACTGATTGATGTCCTTGTGTCTCAGGGATAGACTTGCTGCGAGGGACCTTTGGAGGACGGGGGATAGGAGGGGTAGACCCCTGAGCCACAGGAAGCGAGGTAGCAGAACCAGAAGAGGTCGAGGTAGTTATCGAAGATTTGCCCTTGTCATGCCTATACTTGGTCCGGGCCTCAGGGGGAATAGCTGTAAGAGGCAGAACTTCTAGTGGCTCTAACTCTGAAGACATTGCAGGCACTTCAGAAGTAGGATCAAGAGTAGGGAGATCAGCTTTCCTCTTCTTGGCTCTGGTCTTCGACCGGGTCTCACAAATCAGAGAGGGGGAACAAGTTGCCGGAGTGGAGGCCGAAGTAAAAGCCGGCAAATTGGGCAACTCTATCACTGTATCAGAGGTTTCCTCCTCACAAGGACTGATTGAGGCGTAAATATGCATCACCTGATCTGAATAAGCTTCAGGAAGAACGGGATCGGAAGGAGCTTCAGGAAGAACGGGATCGGAAGGAGCCTCAGGAAGAACGGGACAGGGAGGAACTTCAGGAGGAACCTGATTTGAAGGAGCTTCAGGAAGAATAGGATCTGAGGGAACCTCTGGAGGAACCATCTCTGCTCCTACAGTGGCTGCTGAGGATTCTGCTGCATCTTCAGAAACCCACCAGCCGTCAGTAGTGGTCAAGTCCCATTTTAAGTTCTTCTTCACCGTAGCACCCAACATGATTTGACCTGAAAGGAAATAGGAAGAATTAGTCAGTGCAAAAGCTGAATTAATAAAAATAAGGAAGTTTGCTCAGTGGCTCTTCCAATGGAATGGCGTTAGGACTTAAGCCTGCTCGGTACAGGAGAGCCTCATTAGCTATCAGGATGCTTGCATTAAATCGCAGACCTGATAATATCCCAGCTGCATGATGATAAGATAGCCCTAGCCGATATTGACCTAAAGAGGGTTGAGGAGGTATGACTGGTTTCCAAGAAGTAGGTCATGTATAGGGATTAGGAGGTTTCACATATAAGAATCTATGCTTCCAGCCCTTATGCAAGGTTGGACATTTAGCCAAAAACTTGAAACCGGGCCTAGCAGTAAAATAGATGACTCCGACCTCACCCTTTTTATGAAAAAAGAAGTAATGAAAGGTAGAGCAGTCAAAGGGAATTTGAAAGATCTGAAATAAGATAGAAGTCCCACATATAAGACGAAAAGAATTAGGGACAAACTGAGAAAGGGAGCATTGGAAGTAAGTAGCTAAACTCTGCAGAAAGAAAGGGATTGGGAATCGAAGCCCTCCTTCCAGTTGTCCGTGGAAGAAAGTAACAAATCCGGGAGGAGGTGCGTTAGGTCGCTGATGCGGAGTGGGAAGAAAGATTTGGTGGTCTAAAGGAATACCAAACTGAGCTCTCAACAATATCTCGTCGTCCTCAGTAGATAAAGTAGACACTTGGGCCTCATACCAAGGGATAGGGGCCGCCATAAGAAGATACAAAGGATTGACTAGGTTTTACTAAGACAACCGGGCGGGTAGCTACCAGATGATGATAACGGAGATAAAGATCCAATCCCTCAAATGCATGAGGAAAAAAGACGCAGGGAGCAAGAACGAAAGGTCGTCGCGAAGTTTGAAAGCGACCTAGTATACAAACTAGGGTTTACTCTAGAATGAAAGTAGGGAAAGAAAATAAAGATGAGGAAGCTAACAAAGACAGAGAAGTGATCACGACTTACTGAACACTCGAAGATCGCTGACAAAGGCTGAGCAGTGGCTGCAGAAAGCGCGAAAGCAGGAGGGGAAGGTTAGGGTTCGTAGAAACGAGTGGAAGGGATGAAGGAAGAAGAGGGGTTAAGTCAAACGGTCGGTTGATCTCAGCCGTTGGAACTCTAGTCTTAGATCTACGGACAAGATCAGCCAATAAATAAGGTAGAAACCTTATCAGAACAGCTTCAATTAAAATGGGGTCGAAAAGATGCTGGCAAATTAAGTTAACTCAAGTTCAGTCAGTCGAACTTCTTCTCCTTCAACTAAACTAGGTCGGGAGGCTTGTGATCCGGCGAGAATAATTCGTAGTGACGTGGATGATGAGTAAGATCCGGCGAAAATCTCTGGCAATGATGTGGACCAAGGGTAAAGAGATCCCGATCTCTTTAAGTCATAATAAAGGCAAAAGAAGGCCGACCTCTCTAAGAGGACAACCAACCACTCAGTACCAGATATGAGGTATTCCTAGCCTTCATCCAAAAATGTTCCGACCTCTCCTCCTCTTGGGTTCAATATTCGCGCCCCAAGCAAACAGCCCACCTAGCAAACCGCCAACCTCATTAAGAGGTCGGCGCATACCTTGATACTTAAGACGACCTCCTCAAAATTTCAGTATAGAACCGACCTCATTAGGAGGTCAGATCTCTTCAGCCTCTACCCCTACAAAGCTCAGTCTTTCACAATAATTCATCACCGACCTCACTGAGAGGTCGGCACAGGATTAGGATTTAAGATATAGACCGATCTCGTCCTAACCTTGGTGTTTATATAATCAGATCTCATACGATCATAGTAGCATCAAACTGACTTCATATACCAACCTCATTATAAAGTCATCACAGGCCGCAATACTTGGAACAATGGTATATACACTCCGCCCTTTTGCAACAAGCTCAACAAAGTACAGGCATCACATGTTGACCTCATAACCTGGTCCTGGCATCACATGCCGACCTCATGACTTGGTCCCGGCATCACATGCCGACCTCATGACTTGGTCCCGGCATCACATGCCAACCTCATGACCTGGTCCCGGCATCACTTATGCTTACTTCATGACTTGGTCCCGGCATCACATGCCGACCTCATGACTTGGTCCCGGCATCACATGCCGACCACATGACCTGATCTCGGCATCACATGCCTACTTCATGACCTGGTCCTGGCATCACATGCTGACCTCATGATCTGGTCTTTACCTAGGGAATAAACCGTGGGACCTAATCCCCATATAGCACCATAATCTTAGCCAACGACAGCTCGGTAATTCATATTAAGAGCTCAACCAGCGCTGGGTTTCATGAACAGATACTTGCCAAGAGCTTTGCAAGTCACTTCCTTCAGCTATGGCATACACAGAGAGCTCGGGTGCATACCCAGCTTAGCTCATTAACCCATATAAGCTTACGACATACATGCACATCTCGGCCACTCATACAAATTGCCCATTTCTGACCTTAGGTTACTGGACAGATATCAACGGATCAACACACTGACCTTTTCATCAAGCTTAGCAACTTATGTACAAGGACTAGGATAGAGATCAAGTACTCCTACTTGGTCCCGCACGATCCTAGCCGTCAAAGGAAGATAACTTACGTTGCTAAACCATCAGATGTTCGGAATCTGTCATAAGATCGATCCGCTGATCTCGCCTCCACAACCAATTACAAACAAAGAGATCCGAGGATACCGCTCTCGCCATCTCTATATAAACCCCGCAGGTATGACAATAAACCAGCTTAAATTCTCTCTACACATTTTCACTTCTCTTTTCTGACTTGAGCGTCGGAGTGGCTACGTCGGGAATCCTCGGCGCCTCGCTAATCCGTGCGTTCAGTATTTGTTTCTTCAAGCCCTTCATGTCGACGGGGAACTGCAGGTTGACGCGGCATTATATTGTCTGGTGGCGTGACTGTCGTCGGCATCGAGCCGGAACAATTATAATATGGGATTGATGCGATAGTTCAATAATAACCCTTTAGTGGTATGAGTTATTATTGATGGACTTGAGTTGGGTGTTCAGGGAGAACACAGGAAGCCCAAGCCCATCAGGAGGCCATAACCAATTCCTCCTCTTGGTCCCTGCTGTTGCCTATGGATAAAGCCTCGAATCCACCTAAGAGAATTCTATAAGAGTTTCGGGTAGGAAATTCTGTTAAGAATTTTTCTTATGAAAAAATTCTGTTAAGAATTTTTCTTGTGAAAAAATTCTGTTAAGAATTTTTTCCAGAGAAAAATTCTGTTAAGAATTTCTGTTACGAAATTTTGTTAAGAATTATATTTCTTCCGCAAACAAAATTTGTTATGATTTTTCATAAAAATTTTGTTAAGAAAATAAATAAAATTTTATTAAGAGATTTTATTAAGATAAAGATAAAATTTAAACAAGGAAATTTATTAAGAAACTAATAAAATCTTATCAAGAAATTTATTTCTAAATAAATCTAGATAAGATAAGGTTGTTAGATTTTTTCTAACAAATTCTTCTTAAAGATTTTATTAGATTTTTTCTAACTAAATCTGGATAAGAAAATTTGTTAGAATCTTTTTAAATTTTCTAAGATGGCTTAGCTATAAAAAGGGAGGCTTGCAAGAGGGAAAGAACACAAAAAAATAATTTCTTTTCTTTTTGCTAGGGCCGGCGGCAACAAAGGACTTTTCTTTTTGTTTTAGGGTCAGCGCTCTCCCCTCTTTGCTTCCTCCCTTTCGACCAAGCCTCCTCTCCTTCCTCTCTTGCTAAGGGACGGCACACAAGGTCTCTAAGGCTTGCTAGGGCCGGCGGCAAAGAAGAAGAAGGAAGAAGAAGAACAAGGAGGAGAAAAGGAAAAAGAAGAGACAGTTTTTTTCTCTTGCTTGCCATCGGATAGAAGAATTTTGGTGGAGTTATCTTGGAGGATCGTTGCCCACACAACATCCAAGAAGAGGAGAGGAATACAACAGAAGATCAAGAGGTTTTCAGGTGAATATCTCCCACAAGAAGAAAGGTACAATTTAATCTCTACTGCGTAAATTGTTTCTTTCTATAATATGGATCCTGAATACCAAACACAAGAGCCCAATGATCTTAATGCATCGATCAAGCTCCTAGTTGATCGAATATGAGGGCTACTTGATAAGATTCCGTTTCCAGAAAATTTTTGTCCGATAAGAATTCAACGGAGCGAAATTTCAGGTTCCCATCACATGGTTCGGCCAACGTGCATGCTCCTCGAAGAGAATTGTCTGAAGAGATGAGAGGTCTTGAAAAGCACTCAAAAAGAAGAGGGTTAGAATGGCGTCGGGGTTGGGTCCTGGCAAGCCACTTCGACGCTCAAGTTAGGGTTCGACACAAGGAGTTAAAGGCTTGAAGAAATTAGGGTAAATATGTGTGCATACCTGTGCCCAGGGGCATGCACTACCTTTTTATAGCAGCTATCTTCCGTTCCGCAACCCTAGCAACCATTTGAGAAATATTCTACTACGCTTGTTCCGCTTTTGGAAAGACTCTGTTTGCTTGTACATGTTTAAGGATACGTTCATGTTTCTGTGGAGGAACCAGTTCTAACCTTTCTGAATTATACGGAACGATCATGACTTCGATAAATATCACGTGTGAGAGGTTGACCTTAGATGCAGGGATCGTGCCAAGACCGAGTCATGAGGTCAGCGCGTGATGCTAGGACCAAGTTATGAGGTCAGCATGTGATACCGGGACCAAATCATGAGATCGGCACGTGATGTTAGGACCAAGTAATGAGGTCAGCATGTGATGCTGGGACCAAGTCATGAGGCCGACATGTAATGTCGGAGGCATGCCGAGACCGAGTCATGAGATCGGTACATACTACTGGAGGCGTGCCAAGATCAAGCCATGAGGTCGACACATGATGCTGGAAGCACGTAAAGGCTATAGCAAGAGCTCGACATATGCCTAAGGAAGCACACCAAGACTAGAGAGAAAAAGAGATCGAGATTTCCTGCATTAACAAATATTTATTTTTACTCTTTTTTCATTACTTTCTATTGCACCTGACATCCACGTAATTGCCAAATATTCCCACCGAATCATTGATCTTTATCTGGTTAAAACTTTTAGAAATTTTTATGATAGGAATAATTAGTATCACATTTTTTTTACAACCCCAGTATTTTTTATTGTGGTCAAAAGGGAAAAAATTAGAAAATTAAAAATTAGACATACATGCAGGGGGAGTAGGTATTCATTCAATTATGCTTGTTCATGCTTTTATTATGTTTATTATTTTTCTTCCTAATTTCAAAACTTAGTTTGACCAACATAAAAAAGGAGGAGATTGTTAGTACCTAGTAGAATTTTGATGAGTGATCAAATAAGTCTGAAATTAGGTCATATGGTAGTTGACACGTGTGTCTAAGTGTGTAAAGACTTAAGAGATCACATGTAATATCTAAATGGAGAACCTTGGCAGAAGACGCAAGTGAACGAGAAGGATGGCATGGGAAAAGAGCTGATGGTCTTAGTGCATCTAAGGTATGAGAAACTGTGGAAGTACTCCGGCAAAGCGAGAAGGACGCATAGGAATGAGCTACAAGGGTTCGGTGCATCCGAGGGACGAGAAGCTAGGAGGAAGACTGCGTAAGGCGATCAAGACAGAATGGAGGACAAAGGAGGAAAATGGCCAACACGAAGTTAACCATTCCCTCATCCAGGCCCCTGAATCCATTCCGGGCACCCGGATCCATTTTGGACGCCCTAGAGTCCAAGCGCCCGGACCCATTTCGGGCGCCTAGATACTTAATCCACATCAGTGTCAGTCATTGTCGAAACGAATGAGGATGGAGTCCACGTCAGCGGGGTCCATGCGCCCGGATCACAAGGAGTCATCCAGACCCATTAGCGGACCATTGACAGATTAAATTAGGATCGATGAATCCAGGCGCCCTTTTAGGTGTGCATTGAAAGTGTTCCCTAGGAACACCTTGTGGCATCAATGGTTGATGTGTATAAGGTCTCCAGGGTCCTTTCTAAAATTAAGTTAGACAAACTATTTTCTAAATTTGAACTGCACGAATAGACTAACACCAATCCAGTCGAGAAAGGAATTACTCTTTTTGCAGGTCAAACCAAGGAATCAAAGATGAGATATCGAACTGAGGAAGAGTCCGAAGACTCATTGGGTTCCGAAAGCAATGACGAGGTTGCTACCGAACTAGTCAATCTAGTTCAAAAAATGTTCAAGAAAACATACAAAATTTGAAAATCAAAAGTCAAGAAGGTGATCCAAAAAGCTGGATCCAACAAAACACCAACAACATGGCCGAAATCATCTGTTATGGGTGCAACGAGAAAGTGCATTTCAAAGTCGAATGTCCTAATCAAAAGAAGGAGCACAAAACAAAAAAGAAGACACTAAAGGCCACCTGGGGTGAGTCCTCCTCAGAAGACTAAATGGAAGAAGGAAACACAAGCTTCCTAGCCCTCCCAACAAGAGAGGAGATTGTTAAAACCAAGACCGAACTAGACATAAAGTTCAAAACTGAATCAGAATCAAGTCACAGATCCGTATCCGATTCAGAAAGTCCAAATAGAAATGGAAGCAATTCATTAACATAAAAATTATATTCTATCATTTATTACTTAACTAAAAAATTGACAAAATCTAGTGTCCAAGTTAACTCTCTCCAAAAGGAGGTAACACTTCTCAAGGAGAAGTTATCATCAATTTGTCAATTGAAAATGTTTAGGCTAGAATTTCAACTCAAGTCCAACTTCAGGAAGAAAATTTTAAACTAAAATTTCAAGTTGACAATCTAAAACAGTCGTTGAAAAAGTTTACTATAGGCTCTAAGTATTTTGACATGATGCTTGAAAATTAAAGAGTTGTGTACAATAAATCTAGACTTGGACACAAAGCTAGTCATATGTCTTATTTGTCTCTTGTAAATCGAACCAAGAAACCCCTAGTCCAAGCATGGGTTTCTATGTCCAGCTTGATCAATCAAGTTGGACTGAACCAATACTGGATCCCACAAGGATCAAATACATTATCTGATCCTACCAAACAGGGGTCATGATCTAGGGGGATCAAAACCATTTTAGTTAGATAAGACTTATTTGATATTTTTTTTTTTTTCATTTTTCATTTTTCATTTTTTATTTTCTATTTCTTTTGAACTTAGATTAAACCTAGGTTAGTTAAAGAAATAAGCTTGATTAATATTTGTCCAACCTAGTACCACGGTGAGGCGAGATGATAGTATGATAGGGAAACCCAGTTTAGATAGTCAAGTGGGATAAAGAGTACCCTATTTAGTTTACCTAACCAAGTGAAACTAACCGAAACTACCTCACCAAACCCTAGACTTGTTAGACCAAAGTTCATTCCTTAGATTAACTAAGTATATAATTTCTCGAACTAGCTTTGTCTTAGAAGATGATCGTTGTTCCAATACTCAAGAAGGCTCCTAAGCTTCACCATTGTCTGGAAGCTAATTCTTGAAATGTGCACTTAGTCGATAGTTAAACTTGAATCTAACTTAAGGTTAATCAAGTCTTAAAAAATTACACTCTAATTAATTAAGATAAAAATTAAAAAAATCATCTTACATAATACATAAGATTAATTAGTTGATAATCTAGAAATGAATGAGATGGAACTAGGAATCAATTTAACCAAATTAATTAATCAAACTTAAAACCTAATTAATTTCTAACTTAAATCTAATTAATTTCAAACTTAAACTTAATCAATTTCTAACTTAAACTTAATTAATTTAAAACTTAATCAATTTCTAACATAACTTAATCAATTTCAAACTTAAACTTAATTAATTTCTAACTTAAATCTAATTAATTTCTAACTTAAAACTATTTTATTTCTAGCTTAAACTTAATTAATTTCTAACTTAAATCTAATTAATTTCTAACTTAAAACTATTTTATTTCTAGCTTAAACTTAATTCATTTCTAACTTAACTTAATTAATACTTAAAAATATTAACTAATTAATTCTTTACTTAACTAATTAATTAAACCTTAACTCATTAATTCTTTACTTAAATAATTAATATTTACTTAATTAATTTTTAACCTAAACTAAAACTTAAGCTAATTAAACCAAATAGTTAAACTTAAATTAAAATTTAAACCATAATAACCCAATTTGTAAGCCTGCTCCAACGTAATCCGAACGCCCGAATATAAATTCAAGTGCCTTGAACCTTTTTCAGAACACCGTCCACAGTTTCGTGTAGGCGCCTCCAATTTTAAGAATGTAGGTGCTTGAAAAAATTCTAGGCGCTTAGCATCGCACGAAATTCAGGCACCTCGATTAGAATTCAGATGCCCAGATCACATTTATATAGGCACCAGAGACCTAAACTTCCAAGCTTCCCAAAATTCCCTTTTAACATCCAAAAACTTCTTTCGCACCGCCATCAAGCTTTTTAGGTTGTTAGTTATTTATTTTTTTCAATCCGATATGCCTAGGTAATCCCCTAAACGATCCTAAAGTCAATTAAGTTACTTTCTTAGTTAAAATCTTAATTTATGCATTGAGATTAAGAGGAAGACCACTGAAGCTGGGACCTTTAGTACCCTAGTACAGATCCTAGATTCTCCACTGAGTAGTTTAAGATTAGATTTATATCATTCACATTCGTACCCTCCATTCTAGATATTTATGTAGGATATTTTTCTTACGTTCATGCATACCTTCCATAAAGGTCGTAGAGCATTACGGCCTAAAGAGACTAGTTTATTGTACTAGTTCGATCAACACAGGTATATGTGCTGAGCTATATAATAATTTAGTTTAGATCGACGATCTAACCTACTCCACCCGAGTTGGAGGTACAGATCTGATTCTATCTCTCACCATCATTAGAGAGTACTTAAGACTTAGACATTCATCATGTCAATTTTTGTGCTACCCCCTAGAAATGGACCTTTTGGTGATCCATACTCACATATCACATTAGAACTCATGCATTTATACTTTTTTAGAGAGGACTGGGTCCCTACAGTAACTCAGTTTCCATCAGTCAGACTCAAAGTACAAGATTGTGTTCTGTACAAAGTCTTAGTGACTTTCATTTTGCCCCTGATTACTAGGGATGTTGCGATGATATGACCTTTTCATATATTTCTTTTATATGCATTACATCATAGATTAGACATAGATATTGTTGGGTTGCAAGGGTGCAAACATAGTCCCACATCTAAAACACATGAAAAAAATCATGGATTTAAAAGGATGAAAGATATCTCCATTGGTATGAGGTCTTTTGGGGAGAGCCCAAGAACAAAGCCATGAGGGCTTAGGCCCAAAGTGGACAATATCATGAGAGGGTGGACCGAGGGGCAGGAAGTCCTAGTAGATCAGGTGGACCGAGAGGCAGAAAGTCCTAGTTGCGGCTAGGTAGGAAGTCATAGTAGGTCGGGTGGACCGAGGGACAGAAAGTCCTGGTGGATCGAGGATTCAGACATCAAATGGAGGCTCTCTGTTTGAGGGGGGCCTGTGATCCTCTATTTGAGGAGGGGATTATTGGGTTCCAAGGGTGCAAACATAGTCCCACATCTAAAACATATGAAAAAAATCATGGATTTAAAAGGATGAAAGATATCTCCATTAGTATGAGGCCTTTTGGGGAGAGCCCAAGAACAAAGTAATGACGGCTTAGGCCCAAAGTGGATAATATCATGTCATTATAGAGATATTTTGATTCCACCGGTTCTAATAAGTGGTATCAGAGCATGCCAGAAAGATGAGAAAAATGAACTATATATTTCTTCGGCGTCGACTTCTATTTTTATATTTTTTTCGTACATCAGTCGACTGCTCCAAGGGTCAGTCGACTGATGGGCTTCAACGGCTCTTTAATCTGCATTTAATTGATCAGCTGTCACCCCAACGGTAGTGTTGGGATGTATACCAGAATCCTAGCTATGTAAATAAACATTCTGAAATAAGAATCATATTTGGTCAATATTTGTATTTAGTTTTTATGCAAGTGTCCGATTAATCTATATTGTAGATAAACATGGTGTGCGGAGTCACACACAGAAGACCATGTTATCAGTTCCTTATAGATTATAAACAGTGTTCACAACCAAGATGGATTGGACAAACCATTGGATTGGTTGTAGTGTAATTTGGTCTTAGTCTGTCTTGACTATAGAATTACACTAGTACACTAAGTGTGTATTGAGCAGGACCATCTGAGGATTGTTCGATTTATACTGACTATATAATCGAACTAAACCTCTGTTACTATAGATGTACATACTCTTAATCCTGATATAATAACAAACACATGTACTTAGTATGTAATTCTTTGATTCATCAAAGGGTGAGGTTTAGATCGATAGATCAAAAGGCCCGATGAGTTGGGAAGAAGTATTATGTACATGGTGTGTTGTTGATTATAGAAGGAAACTGTGTCCTATAATCTAGGTTGATGATGTCCCCTTGAGGAGCTCATAAGGATTATCATGTAAACCCTGCAGGTGGACCTTGTCCGCATGATAATAAGGTTGAGTGGTACTACTCTTGGATTAGAAGTTGATTAAATTCGAGTTGTCAGTAACTCATTTAATTGACGGACATACGATATCTTAAACACAGGGAGACTAATGTACTTATAGTAAGAAGGAGCCCATATTATAATATGGGATTGGTGCGGTAGTGCAATAATAACTCTCTAGTGGAATGAGTTATTATTGATAGACTTAAGCTGTGTGTTCGGTGAAGAGCATGGGAAGCTTAAGCCCATCAGGAGACCAAAACCAATTCCTCCTCTAGGTCCCTGCTGTAGCCTCTAGAAACCCTCAAATCAGCCTTGGAAGAATTCGTGAAGAAACCAGGCATTCGAACCCATACTAAGCAGTGTAATCGATCAACTGATCGATTACACACCTTGGTAATCGATCAGCTGATCGATTACCAAGCTCCGTGGGAGATCGTCTGGTAATCGATCACCTGATCGATTACCAGGCTTAATGAGGAAAAGTTACGATGTTTAATCGATTCCTTGATCGATTAAGCATCTCGGGTTCGAATTGGTAACTTCCGAAATCATACCAAATTCTCCGATCTGATTGATTCCAATCATACCAAGTTTATGATTTAAATCATACCATATTTATGATACAAATCATACCAAGTTTGTAAGATGGCTAGGCTATAAAAGAGGAGGCTTGCAACCCGTTTGAGGACACACGAATTAATCTTTTGGTGGCCGAAACTCTCGGCAGCCAACCTCCTCTTCCTCTTCTCTTTTCTCCAGACAAAGAGAAGGAAGGAAAATTTGCTAGCCATCGGAGAGGAGAATTCTGGTGGAGAAATTCTCGAAGGATCGTTGCCCACACAACGTTCGAGAAGAGGAGAGGAATACAGCAGAAGATCGAGGGGTCATCCACATCCTTCACAACAATCCAAAGGTGAACGGTACGACTAAGTTATTCCGCTTTTATTAGTTGTAATTACCTTTGTATGGATCCTGAAAACAAACACAAGAAGCCAGCGATCCGCGGGGCCTCTTGGAAAGTTTCGTCCTTTGTACGAAAAATTTTTGTACAAGGGAAATCAACGGAACGGCTTCCGAGCGACTCCCTTCAGCTTTCAGCTTCTTCTTCAGCCCTTAGTCTTGACGCAAGCCTTCAAACGTCTTCCATAAGCCTCGTGTCCTTCCTTGCACTAGCTTGAGACGTTTCCTTCAGCTTACGTATATTTCATACCATCATCTTTTTATCTAGTATCATCACTAGCAAGAGGGTTCATATACCCTACTGCCATATTTTAACTTCACTCCTATCATCCCTTGGGTTTAACATCATCTCAAGTGAGGTCAAACCAGCTAGTGAGTTCGACATATTAGGCATTAAGAACTTCTCCTTAGCTGGGGTCCATATAGATGAGGATCGGATCTTATCTTGGAGACGGAGGAACCTGTAAGATACGGTAAATTTTAGGGGTTAGTTATAAAAAACCCTAATTGGTTAAAGGCTAGGTAATTATTAGGTGGGTTTTATATAGGTTTAATGATTAAATCCATTTAACCAACTCAATTAAACTAGCCTAATTAATAACCTAATTAAGAAGCCAATTAGTAGGCAAATTAAATCAACCCTATTTAGCCCCAATTAAGCAGCCCTTAAGACCCAATTAAAAGCCCAATTCAACCCATTTAACAAACTCAATTTATAAGGTTTAGGGGTTAGTTATAAATAACCCTAATTGGTTAAAGGCTAGGTAATTATTGGGTGGGTTTTATATGGGTTTAATGATTAAATCTATTTAACCAACTCAATTAAACTAGCCTAATTAATAACCTAATTAAGAAGCTAATTAGTAGGCAAATTAAATCAACCCTATTTAGCCCCAATTAAGCCGCCCTTAAGACCCAATTAAAAGCCCAATTCAACCCATTTAACAAACTCAATTTATAAGGCTAAAGGATCCGGATCGGGTTAAACCCGTTAACCAGTTGGGAATCCGTTTCACCGTGGTTCTTCCTCTTCCTTGCGAGATCGCGATCAGCTCCTACTCCTCGCAGCGGCACGAGTGAATCAAGATCGCTAACCTTGCTTCTCCAAGTGCACCACCAAGGGATCGATTCATCAATTCATCCACCAGATTCCCAATCTTGATGGAGGACTCGAAGACCTGCCACCCTTTCTGTCCCTCGCTGATCAATTCCGGAGTTAGGGATCATTGATTTCATAAGCTGCTGCCAGTGCTAATCGATTGGTCCACAACACGATGAGCAAATAGATGACGTTTTGAAGAGGAGGAATGGATTGCTTATGAAGGCCAAGGAGCTCGGCAGAAGCCCGATTCAGTTGGGAAATCGATCGATCGATCGGTGGTGGACGGTGACCTTGATCGGAGCTTAGATCGGAGGCTAATCTAGGGCACGATTGGAGCAGATCTTGAGGTGAGTTTTTGTCTTAAATCCAATGTTTGCTTTGTGTGAATTCGGTTGGATGGATTAGATCAAAATTTCTTGGATCTGGGTTTGGGTGCTCTTCGATCGAATGGTTTCTGGATTTTGGGATTTGATCG
>NC_133863.1:17913435-17922696 GCF_044706935.1 Curcuma longa
TAGAAGATCAAGAGTAATCTCGAAGGTTCGTTTCCCACACAACGTACGTATTTAACAAAAAAATTTATTAATAAATATCAATAGAATCTGTTAAATCAAACCCCTATCTTTTAGCTTCAATATTGGTTCAAAACCAAACCGAGTTGCTTGGGGAGCAAGGAGAAAGAGGGACTATGATTTTAAACCAAAAAAAATAGGTTTTAAACCTTATAAATAACTCATCATAAGAGTTATATCTATAGACCTCTAACAAATTTGGTTTGCTAACCAAAAACCCACATCCATTAACCTAAAATTCCAAAACGATAAACTTAAGTTTGGTTCACAACCAAACCGCATAGGTTCAAAATCAAACCACTTTTAAATTAAATCAAACCAATTTGGCTTATAATTAAACCAAAGAGGTACCACTTTATTTTCAAAAGGCGTAGCCCATCTGTGCTTCCTTTTTGATAAAATATCTTTAATATTTGCCCTTCATCTACTCTAACTAGACTCAATCTCTCTCGATCTGATAATCCAATTCTCAAACTCATTTTATATCTCTTTGAGAAACTCATAGTGCGTGTGACCTTATAGGTTCCCAATTTATGTTGATCATCCTTAATTAATCATTAATTATAGATCGATCATAAGTGGCACCTAGTAGTATATCATGACCACCAATTGATAGAAAAATCATAGTTGATTCCAGAACCACTTCTGAACCCTTCAATAGCTACAGTTGATTGTGTCTCTATTCCTTTCACTATCTTATACCCGCTTAGTTTAGGACATGGTCTATCTATCAGTCCCCACTAGGCTAACTACGCCACACTTAGCCCAAGTTATAGTTCCTTATCCTACAAATTTATGTAACTCAAAACAACTATCCAATAGGATCATCCTCTTGATATGTTATTGCTTTGGCCAAAAACTTACAAATAACAATCTTAACAAGTGGTCATAGGGTATACGCCTCCTAATTAAAGGAGTGTTGAATCCTTTGTTAGCAACTCAAACACCTTCAAGCAATTAGACTTATATCCAATCATCCCGGGTCTACACCTCCGTAGAGACACTTACTTGAGATGTCAAAGTATAAGTCTTCATGACCAAGATGACTTGAATATCTCAAGTCAGAGTAAACTTACACTCGAGCTTCAATGAAATCTTCATAGACATATATAGGACCATACAAAATTTCATGGTAGGTCACTCCCGATGAACTAGTTACCCTTAACTAGCATCCATATGTTAACTCTCAGCATCCCAATATTTTTAGCCAGTGAGAATTGGCTATATGGAAAAACCAAGGAGTCTAACATATGCTAGTCTCACATAATTGATAATGTCAAATATCATCAATTCATCGACTAGGAAATATTTTAATACGTATATAATTGCACATGTAAAGATACCCACTAATTATGATCCAATCACAATTTCTCTCATGTTATGCATTGTATTGTGGACATCAGCAATTAAGTTTTAGATCAAATCAAATACATAGAGAATGTATACTCAAATAGTGATATTATTTATCCAATAAATAATATAATATCTAAGATGATTGTCTTAGGACATCTCTCAAATATAACATTAACATATATGCATACTAAAGCCAAATCATGTATTAAACATGACATGCGATAAAAAGAGTTGAATTACTATAAATTAAGTGTCAACAATGCATCAGACTACTCCCTAATCCTATGATTAGGAAAACTACTCCATGAAGTTGGAGATACAAGACAGAGACATAATAGAAAGTATTTTTACACTTGTATCAAAGAAAAAAGAGTAAGAAGGCTTAGTTGTGATGTGCGAAGTCATAATCTTGGGAAGATCTCCAAGCTCCTCAGTGGATTAAATCCTTGTGACTCCTTAGACATGGCTCTCTCCTAGGGTTTCCTATCATGGGGGAACCCCTTAATTTGTTAGTGGATGAAATTCTTGTGACTCCTTAGAAATGTTAGGGGTGCCACCACCATACCACGATCATGTTGGGAAGCACGATCTGACTATGTTGGCTTATGGTCAGTAGATGTTGACCCAACACGATTGTGTTAGGGGACACGATCAGACTGTGTTCAGCTCTCGAAGTTTTCTCTTCATCTGATAGCAAAGAGCACTACCATGTTAGGGAATACAACCTGCTCATGTTTGGTGCTGGAAGTTCAATTGCTGCTCTATTGCTCGCCTAGCTCCATAGGTGATGCATGATCGTGTTTGGGGATACGACCAGACCGTGCACCATGCTAAAATGCACACTCCAAGACTTCATAACTCCGATTAAGTTCTGAATTCACTTCTTATCAATAATAATACATAAAGAGCAATTCTCCAAACTAAAATAATAAAAACAATGTAAAAGTGATGAAAGTATGTAAAATATGCTCCTGTAATAAAATGAATGCATGCAAAATAATATCAAAAATATATGCATGAAGCACACACATCAATAGCCTTGACCTGTTAGGACTTCATGCTTCATTTTAACTTCCTGTTGGACTTTTAACTGTCAAGTGTCCAATCAATTGTGACCCACTTAGACTTTTCTCTTGCCAACTAACATAATGATTTACTGTCGAGTATTCGATCAACCTTGACTTACTTGATGTCCAACTAACATATTGATCAAATATCAAAATTCAACTCGAATTAACTTGAGCTTTGTCAATCTAATCAACTTTGACTAAAGATTGATTGCACCAACCAAAATTACTAGTCAAGATTCATTTTGGTTTATAAGTATAATTATTTACTGGCTAAAATTCATTTTGGTTGATAAATTTAAATGTTTATAGGCTAAAATTTATTTTAGCCAGTAAATTTAAATGTTTGTTGACCAAACTCATTTTGGACAGAAATAATTTATCAATAAACCTAATTTTTCCCGTAGGCTGTGACGGCCTCGGTGGCCTCCTTATTGCGAGGTTGTGAAGTTGCAACCTCGCTAGGTGATGTAGTGACCTCATTGGTGGTACTGTTACTGTGTCTTTTGAGTTAATACCGCTGGATTCATTATCGACATTCATGGAAGGATGGAAAGTTAGTTCCACCTAATTTTGGGTGGACAAGAAAATGGGCAAAAATCTAAATTTAGAATTTATTAATCTATTATTTTTTTAACAAGTAAATAGAGGAAAATATCTCGACTCTTATGCAATTCATTCTTTCTCTCATTCTCACCTCGAAGTAATAAGAGCATTAGCTCTAAATAGAAATATTCAATTTGTTAATTGATGCACTTGAGTCAATTCACTGATTGAAGACACTTTTCAATCAACTAGATCACCGAATATGATCATCTATTTCATCTTTATGGTCGAGTTTTCGCCTAGATTAAAAACTACCCTCTTATATGTGCAATCTCTCAACTCTTAACTCTCTCAGAGTTTACCTTACAACTCTTTACAGCGAGGATATCTTTTGTTAGTCTTCTCATCTTTCTGGTGCACTAAGCCCTTAGTTAGCTTTGTGTATTATCCTTAATTCTCCGTCTACATAGTGCACCTCCTCTAGCATAGTTGCACTCTGATGCTCTCCTCATCCTACAATCTCTTAGATGTTCCACTCCATCATTGTTTGATTTTTTTTGAACATCGAGCCATCAAATCACTATTAACCTTGGCCATGTTAGGTCGTCTCCATGTATATATCCATTACACACTAGAAAATATAGATTATTAGCAATGAACATTAGCGACAAAAATTTTTCATCGTAAATTGGTGACGAAATTAGCCTCGAACTCTTATTTCGTTGCCAATTTGCGATGAATTTGATGACAAAAATAATTTAGTTGCAAAATTCGAAATGTAATCATTTTTGTCATGAAAATCATCACTAAATTTTTGTTTGTCATGAAATTCATCACTAAATTTTTGTTTGTCGCAAAAATTATCGCAATTTGGTGTAAAAATCAAAGATTCATCGCTAATTTGGTGATGAATCATTGATTGATCGCCAAATTGGTGATGAATATGAATTCATCGCCAAAACCCCTAATTTTACACCAACCGATCATGATCTTTTCTTTCCTCGATCCTTGATTTTTCAATCTCCTCTCCACTTTCCCCTATTTGACAATCGTGATCCAAGTTCCAGTGACTATGACGGTGATGACGACGAGCTAGGCGATGGTGAAACTTGGTAAGCTCTTCTCCCCTCTCTCTTTTCCACTCTCATCTTCTCCCCTCTTGCTGTCGATGCCCGGTGGTTGGTTGGCCGTTGCTTAGGCCGACCGCTATGCCATTTTGGTTAACCGATCGGTCGATGAGGCGGCCCTGGTGCTACTGAGGTGGGCTGGCCGGTTGGGTTGGGCGAGGTCGGTTGGGTAAGGGACGATGGTGAGGCAAGGGCCGACGGTGAGGGTTGGCCAGTTGGGTGAGGGACGGCGGTGAGGTGAGGGACGACGATGAGGTGAGGGTCGACAGTGAGGTTAGGGCTAGCGGTGACGATCAGTTGGGTGAGGGACGTTGGTGAGGTAAGGATTAGCAGTGAGGTTAGGGACGAGGCTAGATTGGGCACAGTTAAGGTCGACTGGTTGGGTTGGGCATGCTTAGGGATATTTGCTGACCCCACTAGTCAGTCGGCCAACCGGTTGGTTGTTGACCCCACTAACCAACTGCTGACCCTGGCCAGCCGACCGACGACCCGGGGAGGCTAGCTGGCTGATGAACAAGGATATTGATTGGATAGTATTTTGGCAAAGGCTAGCTAACTAAAAATTAACTAGAATCTAAATCCATATGAGGTAATATAGATGACATTTGCAACCAAGTACACCATATTACAAGATTACAAGGGAACTTCTACAACCTCATTATCAAGCAATTCAATTCAACTTAGTGTATTATTTAGGAACTTTTAGCATATGTATTGACCGATAGTCAAGCTTCTTCTAATGATTTATCTTTCTACCGAGTCAATGGCCATTCAAAATTACTAATATTATTTTCCTAGTCATATCTGAGCTTGGTTTATATAATTGATTATTTAGCTTTCAATATAATTTTATTCATTATCTTTGTTAGATAATATGACTTCGTAATATTGTTTGTGCAGGTCTCATTTTGACGTGTGCTTAAAATATTTGGATACACTCGTTTTGTTCACCTACTTTAGGTATAATTTTACTTATTGTTATAAAAATTTAGCATGATTGAATTATGTTATGGTTGTTAATGAGGTAGTAGTAGCTTTTATATGTAATAGTTTTGTTTAATATGTTAATAAATTAAAAATAGGAAAAATATAGAAAGAAAGGAGTTGGATGTATAAAAAGAACAAACTTGAACGTAGAGGTTTAACTGATGAGTTTATTGTTGGGTTGGAATAATTTTTGAATTTTACTTCTACTAATATTGAGTTTATGGATGGGGATAAGATAAGATGTCTGTACAGAAAATGCCACATTGGTAAATTTTTACAGTTTGATAAAGTTTGCGAACATCTTTATAGATTTAATTTTACCCTAAATTACTATAATTGGACATGTCATGGTGAACCATTTATATCTAATAAGAATTATGAATAAAACATATAAGTCTCAGTTAGTGGTGATCAGAGTTATTATAATCAATTAAATCCATATCAGAGGATGGTAATTGATGCAGGGGGTCATAATTTCTTTCCTGAATCGAGTTTTGCAAGTTCTAGTTGTCCTCCAATAAGGAACAAATGTTTACTACTTATACATCACTATTGGAGGGGGTAGAAGAACAAAGTGTTCATGAAAATGTGAATAATGAGGCATATCTCAAATTTCAAGAAATGTTGAGTGTTGTAGATGAACCTATGTGGGCTGGTTGTGATAGTCATACTAAATTATCTCTCACTGCAAGACTATTGAATGTCAAGGTAGAGCATAAATGTGTCTGAAGATTATTTTAATGATTTTGTTCAAGTTATCGGAGAGGTATTGCCGTGTGATCACATAATGCCTAATGATTTTTACAGTATGAAAAAACTTGTGAAAGAATTAGGTCTTTTAGTGGAAAGGATTGATGTTTGCAGAGATGGTTGTATGATATATTGGGGAGAAGATCAAGATGCAGATGTGTGTAAATTCTGTAATCAAGCTAGGTACAAGAGAATCAATAGGAGTCAACAGCGACGTAAAACATACAGTTAGTTATTTTATTTGCTTTTAACTCCTAGGTTACAAAGACTCTATGCATCAGAACTACTGAACTGACTTGGCATGAAAATCATAAAACAGAAGAGGGTCTAATGTGTCATCCATTAGATGCAGAGGCATGAAAAAATTTTGATAGAACATATCTTGAATTTGTTAAGGGAACTAGGAACATAAGATGAGGTCTCTGTGCTGATGGATTTGCTATATTTGGCAAATCAGGAAGAAATTATTCTTGTTGGCTAGTTATATTAACTATAAATAAAGTTGATTTTTTAAGTACGTAATTTCTTACGTCTGATTGGATCTTAAACTTAATTACTGAATGCCCGCAATACGATTCATAGCATGAGAAAATTTATGATTGGATCACAACTTGTAAGGATCTTTACATGTGTAATTATCAATATTGAAATTATCCCTAGTCGATGAATTGATGATTACGGATGTCATCGATTTTGTTAAGACTAGCACATTTAAACTCTTTGGTTCGACAAGCAACCGATCTTACTTGCTAGAGACATTGGATGTTGAGAGATAAACGTGAATGCTGATTAAGGGTAATCAGTTCATTATAGTGACCTACCTTGAGATTTCATATGGTTCTTTTTAAGCATATGTCAACAAGATCTCAATGCAACTTAAGTGTTAGTTTCCATAGACTTGTGGTATTCAAGTCACCTTGGTCATGTAGGCTTATACTTTGACATCTTAAGCAGACATCTTTAATAAGGTGTGGACCTGGGATGACTAGGTATAAGTTGAACTGCCCGAAGGTGTTTGAATAGCCCACAGAGGATTCATCGCTCTTTGTTAAGGGAGATGTATACCCTACAGTTGCTTTTTGGGATTATTACTTAAAGTTTTTGGCCAAAGCAACACATATCAAGAGTATGATACTCTTAGACACATGTACAAGTAACTTGAATCCATAGGAAAAGAAAGTAGCTTGGGCTAGGTGTGACGTAGTTAGCCTAGAGTGGACTGACACAGACAAACCATATCCTAAACCAAGCAGGTATAGAACAGTGAAAGGAACGAGGCACGTTTATTAAAGCAGATGAAATGTTTAAAAACCATTCTGAAATCAATCGTTGATTTTTTGATCAATTGAGGATCTTGATGTACTAATAGCTGAAAGTTTAAAAATCATTCTGACCAAATTTGCCTCGAGAAGATAAATCAAACAAAACTTATTTGGGTCAAATAGGAGATCGTTTGGTCACTAAACCAAGCAAACTAAATACAAATCGGTTTGAAACAGTGTTTGACCCGAACCTGATTCAATCAAGAACCGTGTTTTTCTTTTCTTCTCCCGACCTGGCCCATGCGAGCCGCGATCTCTCGAACGTGGCTCGGCCTCCTCGCACGATGACCGCATCCAACAGAGCGGATGCCACCGCCGTTGCTCAGGTTTCTCGCCGATCTCTTCGCGCCGACAGCGAGGATAAAGGGGAGGAGGCCAAGGCAATACAAGCACAAGCAAGAACAGAGAGGAAAACTCTAGCTTTCCCCCATTTTCCCTGTTTTCTCACCGTCGCTGCCTTGACTAAGTTTGAGCAAGATCTTGCCGACCGCCGGAGGAGAGCTGAGAACAGGTACCTTTACCTTTCGCCTTGCTCCCGCTTTCTCCCAAGCCCTGCCACCACTGCCTCTACCCTATTTCTCACAGCCGCCACTGTTGCCACCTTGCTCCACCGTCGGCCAGCTAGGGTTTAAGTGAAGGGTGAAGGTGTTGCCACTTCGGGGTTCTCAAAACCATAATTGTTGTCGCCGAATGGTTTGCCGAAGAAGTTTTCATGGAATTCTTCATTGGACGGAGAAGTTATGGGTTTTCCAAAATTGCGGATAGTTTTTAGAGGTTTTGCCTTGTGCCTACGGCGTTTCCATTTCTCAAAAAGTGTTTCGATGATTTTTCTATGTTCTGTATTAACAGAATTATGATTCCCGATGACAGAAAGAAAGCTTTAAAAATGATCGCGATGTGTGTTGTTGTGTGTTTTTGGTATTAGGGGTTTCTCTCGTATCGACTGTTACTGCTCGTCAGCTAGTACCGAAGACTGTGACTCGACTTGAGGATTTGGAAACTGTCTTGAAGATCACTTCGCATGGATCACCAGTAGAGGCGAGACTCAAATGAGGATTGTGCGATTGATGCCCTTCTCGCTTAGCGTCATACGTCAGGTACACATAGAATAATTAATTTTATAAAATTTTAATTTCTTGTTATAGCTTGTATTTACTGTTTCCCTACTATGCATGCGTGTGTTGTGATATTTTGTATAACTATTGTCGTTCTATTTTCGTTGCGCACGTTTTTAAAATGTGAAAATACGTGCATTGCACCGGGATCATCAACAAACTTCGTATAATCTTCCACCTGAGATGTATATGAAAATATCATATATGTTTTTAACATTAGTTGTGCCTGGCTCCTAAAATTCGAAAAAGTTAATAGATGCTTATATACAACCATTGATTGTAGAGCAGAAACAAATATGGAATGATGATTTTCGTACATATAATGTTTCTATTAATCAGATGTTTGTAATGAAGGTAGCATTTCTTTAGATGATAAATGACTTTTTGGCTTATGACATGTTACCGGGTTGAAGTACCGTTGGAATTTTAGGATGTTCAATATGTATGGAGAGATCAAAATAATTCAGATTGAAACACAGGGGAAAATGCTGAGTTATTTTGATTATTATAGATAATTTTTACCATAAAATTATAAATTTAGAAAGAATAAAGAAGAATTTATTAAAAATAGAGTAGAAAGAACACCTCTGCCATTGAGATTAACAAGTCAATAGATTTAATATAGAGTCCTTAACTTTCTATCTGTTATTGAAGATCCACAAAGTACAACTTATGAATATGGAAGTACACATAAATGGACTAAACGGAGTATATTTTAAAATTTACCGTATTGGTACAAGCATTTGATTCATCATAATCTAGATGTTGTTGGGATGTATACTATAAAGTCTTGCTTTTTGTATAAACATCTATTTTGCAATAATATTGAAATGAGAATTTACCTTGGTCAGAATGTTTGCATTTCTTATGTAATGCAGTTGTCCACTTAATTTATATTGTAGATAACATGGTGGGTTGTGTCACACAAAAGATTATG
>NC_133863.1:17922796-17927790 GCF_044706935.1 Curcuma longa
GATGTTATATTTGGGAGGTGTCCTAAGACAATTGCCTTATGATTATACTATTTATTGGATAAATAGGAATTCACTATTTGAGTATATATTCTCTATATGTTTAATTGGATCTTAAACTCATTTAATGAATGTCCGCAATACAATTCATAGCATGAGAGAATTTGTGATTAGATCACAATTAGTGAGCATCTCTATATGTACAATTATGAATGTATTAAAATTATCCCTAGTCGATAAATTGATGAGCACAGACGTCATCATTCGTATCTAGGATGTTTCTACGGATAGTTAGTGTATTATATAGTCATATTCCATTTGTAGGAATAAAATCAAAATGAACTCCAGGAGAGATGGTTGAGTGGTTGATAGCTCCGGTCTTGAAAATTGGTATAGTTTGAACAAAAAACTATCGGGGGTTCGAATCACTCTCTCTCCTTTTGCTTGTTGAAAAATTTTATTCTTTATTCATTTGGCCCTTTTTTTGTGTATATCATACATATTGAGACTAACACGTTTTAAACTCCTTGGTTTACCAAACAGCTGTTCTCACTACTGGAGACATTGGACATTGAGAGTTAAACATAGATGCTAGTTAAAGGTAACTAGTTCATTGGAGTGACCTGTCATAAGACTTCATATGCTAGTTAAAGGTAACATAGATGCTGCATTAAGATATGTCAATGAAGATCTTAATGTAACTTAAGCGAGAGTTTCCTTTAACTTGCGGTATTCAAGTCATCTTGGTCATGGAGACTTATACTTTGATATCTTATAAGCAAACATCTTTAAGGAGGTGTGGACTCAAGATGATTGGGTGTAAGTTGAAGTGTCCAAAAGTGTTTAGATGACCCACAGAGGATTCATCGCTCTTTAAAAAAAGAGATGTATACCCTACAACCGTTTGTCAGGATTGTTAATGGAAGTCTTTGGTCAAAGCATTACATGTCAAGAGTATGGTACTCTTGGATACATATATGAGTAATTTAAATCCACAGGACAAGAAAGTAAGCTTGGGCTAGGTGTGACGTAGTCAGCCTAGTGGGGACTGACACATATAGATCATGTCCTGAACTAAGCTGGTATAAGACGGTGAAAGGAATGAGGCATGTCTCATTATAGCTGCTGAAAGGTTCAGAAATGGTTCTGAAATCAATCGTTGATTTTTTGATCGAATTGGGGGTCATTATGTACTACTAGGTGTCACTCATGATCGTTCCATAATTAATGGTTAATTATGGATGACCAATATAGCCGAAAACCTATTGGGTCATATGCAGTACAAGTTTCTTCGAAAGATTTAAAATGAATTTGAGAATTGATTTCTCAGAACAAGAGAAATAAAGTCTGGTTGGATCGGACAAAGGGAAAAAATGATGGACTTCGTCTTATGAAGACGAAATGAACCAAATTGGTTTGGTTCTAATAGAAGAGATTTTGACAGATCGAAAGCGATGATGGGTTTCATCTTATAAAGATGAAATGAATTAAATTGATTTGGTTTTAATTGAACGTGTTTTGGTTATTGAACTAAGTGATTTGATTTTGAATCAAATTAGACTAATTTGATTTGATTTTGAACAGAACTTAAGTTAATCGACATATGGGTTATGGGTGTTGGGGCTAAGAGATGAGATTTTTTATTGGATCCAAATCCAATAAGAGATGTTATATGAGATATAATATTAAAGGAGAAATAGACGGTTGATATTAAATTTTAAAGGTTAGGATTAATCACATCCATCCTTTTTTTCTCTTAAGCTACAGTAAATCACATTTTATTACTACAGTAATGAAAGGAAAAACACTCCTAACCCACCGTTGGCTTTGTTTTTTTTTTCACGTGAAGGAAAAATCACGGTTAAAAGCTGCCTCTATTCCTCTCCCAAATAACGATATTTCGATTCTCTTACGCTCTGTTTGGATGGGGTGAGAGAAGGTTCATTAACGGAAGGGGAAGGGAGAGGGGAAGAGAAGTATTTATATTCTCCTTGTTTGGAAGGAAATGAAGGTCCATTAACGTAATATGTGTTACCTTGTTTAGGGAGGAAATAAAAGAAGGGAATGAAGGTTAAATATATAAAATTATAAAAATACCCATTAAATAATTAGTTTAACAAACTTTTAAAAATAAATCTATATGTGAAAAAATATATAGCTCATGAGACTAATAAAAATTAATATTTATGACTTAAATAAATAAAAAAATTTAAAGAAATAATGAGTAGACATATAATAAATATGTAAAATACAGAATCTGTATACTTTGGTACGACAAAGGATAAATCAATATTGTTACATATATTTTTATAAAATTTACTGATGTAAAAATCTAAAAATAACAAACATCCAAAATCATCAAGTAACAAGTCTTACATTAAATAATAATAGTTTAACAAACGTCCAAAATCATCCAAATACATAGCATCCAAATGGAAGAGTGGCATATTTTAACATAAGTTAATAAAAATAACATAAGGAATAAATATTTTTTAAGTTTTCCTTCCCCTTCCTTACACCCCAAATCGGGGTGTAAGGAATTATGTCAATTCATGGGCATGCAAGGAGAAAGTTTACCCTTCTCTCTCCTTCCTCTCCTTAACTCACTCCATCCCAAATAAGGGTCAAGATTCTTTTTCCCTTTCCTTACCCTTCTCTCCCTTTTCCTTCACTTCCTCCCAAACGAACTGTTAGTGATCGGTGGTTGATCGCGTGAAAGAAAAAAAAACCTAACTGCGTAGCCTTCCACGCTAACCTTGGATCGCGAGTTTGCCCAGCCTTGGAATCGTGATTCAACAGCCACTTCATTCACCTTCTCGCGATCAGAAAACCTAGGTCATTCGATCGTTGCTCAGCACCGACTACGAGAGGAGTCCCAGCCACCCCATCTGTCTTCTTCCTCTCTTTCGATCATCAGCCACCGAAGGCTTGTGAAGCCTTCCTGGAGTTTGGTGCCATGGTCGAAAACTTCTCTGGCGAGCCACCACTTTCACGTCTTCCTCCCCAATTGGTTTGTCAAAGCTTGCAATTCGGTTGGAAATCATTTTCAGCCAATGAAAGTCGTTGTCGGAGCATTGGAGGTTCTGTCAGAGCACTAAAGGCAGTGCCAAAGTACTGGGGTGGCTGCTGGAGCCGCTGTCGGGGTTTGCCATCAGAGTTTGTTGTCCAATCGTCGGAGTTTGCTATCCGATCGTTGAAAATTTTTCAACCATCGGATAGGATGTTCGGCTATTGCCGAATCAACTCTGGACGTTTGACGACCATCTACCATCTCTGCAGAAGCTTATGAAACTTTTAGAGATTGTTTCATCTTCGTCAAAATGGTTTCGATCATTTGCCCTATATCGGTGGTCAAATGTTGACCATCGAAACCTATGCCGAAAATATGATTGCCGGTGATAGTTAGAAAGCCATGAAAAATAATCGTGACAAGTATTGTTATGTGTTTTCGATATTAGAGTTTTCTCTCATATCGACCGTGGTCAATCGTCAGCTAGTACTAAAGACGGTGACATGACTCGTGGTTTGGAAAGTCTTCCAGACGAAAGCTTGGTGTGAATCACTGATAGAGGCAGAGCTTTGATAGCCGCTCAATTGATGTCAATCTCATTCCATGACATTCGTCAGGTATACTTAGAATAAATTATTATTCAATAAAATTTTAATTTTCAGTTATATCACGTACATATTGTATCTTATATGTGTATGTTGCGAGCATTGTAATACTTAATCATAATTATTATTTTTCTACTACTACGCATGTTTATGAAACGTGTAAACACACGTAACGCACTGAGCTGGACCTAACATAGAATACCCAACAAAAATACATCTTTGTGATTTGGCTTAACATTGGTAGCAAAACACAAACATCCAAATACTTATAAATGATGATAAGTGAGTGGTTTATTGTAAAGAATCTTATATGGTATTTTCTTAGAGAGTAGAGGTATAGGTATATGATTGATAAGGTAAACAGAAGTAAGCACACTCCCCCTCCCCCTCCCCCAAAAGATTAGTGTTGGGATCGGTGCGTTCGCTAGACGGGGTGAATAGTGATTCTTCGAACTTTCCTGCGAAATTGTTAGTGGAAGCGAAAATAAAACACAGAAAGAAGCACAATCGCTAACCTGGTTTGTTTACTTGGTATCCACCTCAACGAGGTGACTAGTCCAAGGATCCACACACACAGACGACCTTTTCACTATAAAAATCCTCATTTTCAAAACACGCTTCGAAGGTGGAGAAACCCTCACACAATCAGTCTCTTCCTTTCAAAAGATGTAAGTGAAGTTTGAGGAAGAAGAAGACAGTTTTTACAGTGTCAGAGTTTTTCCAGAAAGATGAGAAATGAACTATATATTTCTTCGGCGTCGACTTCTATTTTTATGTATTTCCATACATCAGTCGACTACTCCAAGAGCCAGTCGACTGATGGGCTTCAACGACTCTTTAATCTGAGTTTAATTAGCCAGCTGTCACCCCAACGGTAGTCTATCAGTCGACTGCACCATCACCAGTCGATTGATGTCAGTCGACTGATGGACTCAACTGATTTTTCTGTTTGGTCACCAGTCGACTGGTGACCAGTGCCAGTCGACTGATCCACCTGGAACCTCTGTATGTGCTTCCTGATCAACCATCAGTCGATTGCATCAATAGTGTCAGTCGACTGATCAAGCTGAAACTCCCCTTCGAGCTTCTTCTTCAGCCCTTAGCCTTGACGCAAGCCTTCAAATGTCTTCCACAAGCCTCGTGCCCTTCCTTGCATTAGCTTGAGATGTTTCCTTCAGCTTCATCGTGCTAAGTCTTCTTTTGCCAAGAGGCCGCACCTCCGGGACTTCATCCTTTGCCAAGAGGTCGCGCCTCCGAGACTTCACCAAATGGCAAGACTCCATTTCTGGACTTTCCTGTGGACTCAAACCACATAAGTCAAATCACCAACATTGCCTAACTTAAACTCATTTTACCCAAACATTAAAATCCAAATCACTTGG